>NC_079519.1:31127334-31427334 GCF_000801105.2 Raphanus sativus | reverse complement strand
GAAAAAGAAAATATTCCTTGATTTCACCTGCAAATATGGCATTCTTTACTCTTTGGCTGGTCATGCTTTCTACTGCCCACAAAATAGTTATCATCTTGGCTTCATCCTCCAAATGACAACCAATGAACTTCCTCCTACTATGACAAAGCACCAGTCTATTTCACATCTCTGAGACCCCATGCCGCATCAACCATGGACTTCTCTTGCCACATTACACATAACCCATCCCTCCAGAGGGTCTCTCCATTGTTCTGTATAGAGTTCTTGTGATCCCACCTGAAATTTTAATTCTCCTCCTCTACTCTCTGAGACAAAAAAACACTCATCAGCATCACAAAAGTTTGTCTTTCCAGTAAAAAAAGAGAAATAAAAAGCTTTCCTTTTGTTCATATATTTGCATCTTCGCTTTGAAAACGGTGTCTTAGCTGTGTCTCTTTCCCAAATATTGTTTGCCAATCCAACGCTTTCTTGAAATCTGCAAGCATCCAAGAGCAGCGATTGAATAAACCTTAGACACAGCAGCAGCTTTACATGTCAAAATCACAGAAACATATCGAATCATATATCTTTGCTTCTTCGGTTACCCTTGAAAAATTAATGAAACCAGTTTGTAAATGAGATTTGATAGAATGTACCTGTTGCCACATAGTCAAGAGCCGCATAGTCGAATGTACCCATGATTTCTGTACTAAAATAGCTTGTTTCTCTCATGGGACCGTATTTTTCTAACACAGAGTCTGAAAACTTTCCATTTAGTTTATTGTCATGAAATAGAACCAAGTCAGTACCATTCTTAGTCCATTAAGACAATACTGAGAGTTCGAAAAGAGGGTTTACCAAGTCCAGCAAGATGTTCGAGGCCTTGATGTCTCAGTATATGACTTTAACCCGTAAGATCCTAAAGAGCGGCTTACACTGCACATCGTCCTCTTCAACACCGTTCAAACATAAGAACAAATAATCTCCTAAGAGTTTCAATAAAATCATGATTATGAACCCCATAACTGCAGAAACTTACCCTCGGTGGAACACTTGCCGAACTTCAAATCGGAGAAAAACACCGTCGAGTTAGCCATCAACCCGCGAATTAGTATAGAGAAGAGAGATGAGGAGACGATGATATCCAGAAGAGAATTACAAACATATTTATACCCGAAATGACAGAGCTTCACCGACGCAAACAACACATTAAATAGCTCATTGTGGGCGTCAGAGTTAATGAGATTAAACCCCAAGAACCATAAAGAAATCCGATTCAGTAACCGCGAAGAAACTCGAGCGTCATGTAGCCGTCGAATGTAGAAGAAAGAAGAAACACATGTCTTCACTTGTACGTTACCCTGGGCCGAAGACACAATCAGAATCTGAGCCCAATATCAAACAAACGTGCTGAGCCCAATATATTTAATCTAACGAACCTTTCACGATCTAAAGCCCAGAATATACTTTCATTTAACAAAGCGCTGCGCTTTACTCGTATGGACACGTGGAACGATGGTAGGAAGCGAATTAGTGACATGGACGACGACGTGGCATCACGGGAGGGATGAAAACAGTTCTTTATATATAAAGATGTGTTGATTAGCTCGCCAATGTACGTGATTTCAGTACTAGTAACTACACATTCCCTTTTTTTTTTGTAACTGACTACACATTCCCTTTTCCGGATTGTCTTTCACTCTATCCTCACAACTCATCTCAGTAATCATATTACTGTATGTATATAATGTATCAGTTTTTTTTTCTAATTAAAACTTGTAGAAAAATTGAACTATATCAAGATCATAGGATGCGTTATATTTTTATATAATGATTTTACCGATCGTTGTAGACTTTGATCTCTAGAAGGTACTGCCTTTTCCCACTTTAATTTCGATATTAGTAGGGCTATAATTTAACACACATTTTAGAAGAAAACGTTTAGAAGACAACAGATAAGGTCACGGCTGAGCTCGAGACGAGCCTACTGTGACAACAAGTCTAGAGTGCGGACAAAAAGTCTAAACATGAATACAAATTTAGAAAAAGTAAGAATGATATATCACATATAAATTATTTATAAACTAAGTGTTTTTACCATAGTCTTCTTACGAATAATTATTAATTTATATCCTATTAATTCAAAAATTAATATAATAAATAGTTATTTATATTTTAAAAAGTTTAAATCAAACATAAAAGAATATATATATATATATATATATATAGAAATTTTCATCAAAATATGTATGTTTATTATTATGATAAATTTTAAAAGCACTTATATTTTAAAAATATTTTAGAAAATATTTTATCCAAATATTTTGATTGAATAATATTTAAGCATAATTTTTTATATCTTAATGTTTATAATTAAAATATTATTTCCAGATAACAACTATATATATATATATAAGAATTATTTTATTTTTTAAAAATATAATTTTATTTTGATGATTTTATCATATTAGTTATAATCAATTAGCTAATATAACTTATAATACAATATTATTAATATACAATTATTTAGTTATATAATAAGCAAAAATACCTAAAATCATGAAAACATGATGCATAAACAAAATCACTTTTTGATTAATTAATATTAAGTATAAATTGTTTTATGTATTAATATTTTATAATTTAAAATAATATTTTCAGATAACAAAAAAATATCTATATAAGAGTCATCTTGCTTTTTTAAAATTATTTACAAAATAAAAATTAGTTCTAAGCTTGCTACCTTATTAAATAGAATCGACGGTTGAAGACATGACTGGGCTTTTAGAAACCGGGCTCCCCTAAAAGCTCATATGATCCCATCAATTATAAAAGGCCCATTGTATAAAGGGTAAAAGAAGAAGCCCTGTGAAGCCGTATTCATCTGAGGATTCTGATAAAGACGCAGCAGCATATAGAAAAAAGAAGAGCAAGAGAACAGCAACAATTAACGTCGTTGAATTTTTAGGAAACTCACACTATTTCTGTTTTCTTTTATCTCAGCCATTGTTGGCTTGGTGTTGTAAGACAATGATGAATTTGAGAATCTCGTTTAGTGTTCAGAGCTCAATAAGCTCTTGGAGAAGGTTGCAAATATCTACAAATGATGCATCTTTACATATGTAGTTCGACTACTACAGAATCTAAGCTCTCCTTCCTCAAAGACCTATCTATATATATGGAAACTCGTCTGCTTCACCTTGTGTTCATCTTGTTGAGTTCTATATCTTTGTATACTTTACGTGGTTTAATACACGACAAACCTTACATTGCGCTTCTTATGGTGTTCCATCTAAATGTGTAACTGAGTCTCTACCTAGAAAAATTGCTGATTAAGTGGTTTGTTTCTCACACCATTGCTAAAGATCTTGAATTTATCTCGGCACTTATGTAATCACTAATGACATTCACTTCTTATGAGTTACTCCGTAAACATGAACGTATATTAGACCTTTAAATTCAAGTTAGGGCTGGATTTTAGGTATTTGGATCAAGTGCGGGGGGACACGTGCAGTTTTGGGTAAATTGGTTTGGAGAAACTATACCTACATATAGGATCCAATAATGTTTCGGTTCGAATACAGATTATCTTCCAACCAGTTTGGGGTGGTTCGGATATGCATTTTTAAATCTGAAATATTTTATTTTATTTATTATTATTTTCATTATTTTCTTTGCTATAAATATATGATGTAAATGATATATATATATATATATATATATGAAAATAAATATATCATAGTTAACGTAGTCTAGCGGAAATGCATGTGTTACTTTACCTGTCTATCTTGGACTCCGCTCTCAAGAAGTATAGTTTTGTATTTTCTATTCATGAGTTTTGGTTTAAACCGGTATCCGATTGGATCCGTCGGGTAAATTGGGTGTCATAGTCCACGGGAGTGACGTAATTTCAAGTCTGATCTGGTTTGGTATTCAGTTCCGGGTAAAAAATTCCAACACTAGTTCAAGTCACCAACTTTAACTTTTTCTGCAATTTCTATTTTTGTTACACTTTTTTTTTTGTAGAAAATCATATAACTTTTAATGCGGTATAGTTTTGGTTAGGTGGATCAGTTCCAGAATATTATGTGTATATATAGTTAGCCTAACTAACTTGAGCGATATGCACAATGACATCAAATTCTGTTCTATCCTTTTATGGACGCTGATGATGTAATTTGCATCCATAATTTCCTATTATATAATGTAGAGTGGCTTGAGTTGGAGAGATTACGCAAGACTGGACAACGTTTCTTATCATTTTGGTAAAACATTATTTAATTTTTCTCTTCAAAATAGAGAATTTAATAACAGCATGAAATTAAAAATAAATCTGAGGAAATTTTTCTTTTGACACAAACATACCATTGGTAAGTTTCACTAATGCTTAATACATGTCAAAACAGTTTTGTAACATACTGACAGGAATTTATAGCGCTAATAATTTGGAAATGTATCCAGGATTCATGAATATTTGGCAGATCTGCATATTTCAGAGGATTTAAATTTGATCTTATTTTCTTTGATTTCAAGATTTATTAGTATAGATTTAATTTTTTTTTTTTTTTTGTAAATGGCATTCATATAGATAGAAATTGTTACGAATAACACAGGATAATATTGGGAAAAAGTACCAATAACAAAATGTAGATACGTAAGCGTCAAGCAACCTACTCTATTTGTCAGGTTTCATCAGTAGACTAGCCGATGTCGGACAACAATCAGTAGTGGACAATTGGACATGTTACGTATACAAAATTCTGACGAAACGATAATTTCTTAAAAATATATGACGAGTCGCATACTCATAAATAACTTTCAGTACACGTATGAAAGAGGACAAACAGAAGAGTAAACGATAATCGTGAAATGTGAATCAACCATGAAACTAAGTAACCAGAAAAAAATATCATCAACATATATATTTAAAAACAACAAAAATATGTGATAGTAAAACTGAGAAAGATATGTGCAAAGAGATGTGGAAGATATAAACGGAGTTGATTATTCAGGCTTTCTAAATAAGTGGTGTGATTCTGGCTGCTAAGTTACATAATCCATGGGAGTGAGAGTGACGTAAATTATGCACGTTTTTACTATAATAAATTTTTACTATTTTCGTGAGTTTTAGTCCCTGGTAAATCTCGTACTCGCTTAAACCATTCACTCTCTATATCTGTTATTCTCTCTTTTGATAATTATATTTTTTTCTTTTTGTCGTTGGTTAATTATATGTCCTTTTTGTCGTTGGTTATTAGTCTTGCATTTAGACGCACCTAGTTCTTCTTCTTCTTTTTTCCCCTTTGATTTGCAGTAATGCCTCCTTCCCATCATAGTTTATATGTAGAATATATTACAAGTTTCAGTTTTTTTTTTTTTGATAAATACAAGTCTATAATTTAGTAGCTAAGAAGAATGAAAACATTGAGAAAGGAAGCACAACATTGCCAAACAAAGAAAAACAATACTATCCAAAACTTAATTAACAAAAAAGAAACGTATGTCTTTTATCAATATGGTTATGGTTTGCAACTTGCGAAGAAAAAACTTGCATACAAAAGAGTAAAAAATCATAGTCAGCTAAAGCAAAAATGCGTGCATATCTGCTAGTTTTAAAGATGATGCAAACCAAAATTTTGAAGACCTAAAAAATCATAAACTAGTAAACCTACTAAGTGCATGTACATATTCAAAATGTTAGTTGGGAGAGTACGTTCGCATCTAAAGATATTCTATTTTATATGTGGTAAATACTAATATAAAGTAATCGGTGAGCGGATAAGGATGATGCATTTCGAACTATATAGTATTTTCATTCGAAAAAATAGGTTGGCTTACGAATATACCTGAGACCTCTTACTTTACATTCTTAATTTGCTTTCCATTTGAAAACCATTTGAGATAAGACACGCACAAAATCAAATGGAACATTACAGTATATGCTTTTAAGATTGATAATTTTCTTTATTAATAAAATTGTCAACCATTTTAAGCATTAAGAATCGTTGTCACTGATTCACGTGCTAACTCTTAAATACGAATGGTATTTTTAACGATATAGCTTACGTATGTTCTCTCTCGGGCCCGGCTCTTGGGCAGTGAACCAAGTGCATTTGCACTAGATCAATTTTGTTTTCTACAATTTTGTCATGTAGAGCTTAAGGCCGTTTCAAGAATTTTCAGGGTCCTATTTTTACAAATCATTTATATTGCTCTTATACAAATAAATTCTGCACACGGTCAAGTCTATTACTGATCCGGGCATGTTCTTTCTGATGGTTTTATCGTTCTTCAATGTTGATAATATTAAAATGATACATATAAATACAAGCATCCCAAGATTTTAGTTCATACAATCTAGTATCTAAGTTCTAACCAGTATTTATCATTTATGTTGTACCTTGGCCAATGATCTAGCCAATTATTTCATATAAAGTCTTAAATTACATAACTGAAATTGACTAAAATATATATAACTAAATAGAATAATAAGATTTTGCAAATACAGTACTATTTCACCGCATAATATTTGTACTTTTGCCATCTACGACACACACCCACTGACACGTACTGATACAGTTCCAAACCTTTCGTTAGAGTTCAGAGAATAGTCAAACGTGTTCCATTTTCATTGGAGTTGCATAAAACTAACTTAGTGTTAAATCTGGACAAGGATATGGAATGTTACAGAATCCAGTTCTCTTGGGTATATCTAAAGTTACCATACGACTTGCTGTGACAACTAAAAATGGTAATGACTGGTCTGCCCGATAAGGAACAACACGAACACATGATTAGCTGTTATATCCAAAAAAGTAAAGAACAAAATTGTTATGTTATTGACCAGAATCTCCTATAACCATTTCATGTTTTTTTTTTAAATAAAAAAAACTATTACCATTTCATGTTCTTACCTTTTATAGGATAATCTTTTGAAATGTAATAGAGAGACCTTTCGAGATTTTATATTTTTAATATATAGTATGAATCTATAAATACGGGCAACCTAAGAAGAACAACATCTCCACTTACCTTTTCGATCTTATCCTTATCTTCTTCCTTGTTCTATTTCGCTTCTGATCTCTCTCTAAAGTCTTCATACATCTTCTTGTTTAAGTTGTTAAGATCTTTGTCTGATAATTCTAGAGTTATTGCTATTTGACCAACGATAAATGTCAATGGACAGAGTCATGAAATGAGAAATCTCAACCAATTCTCGTTTCCTCGTTTATCATTCTGTATCCGTCGTGATTCTTCACTGGTTTTACGTATTTTCTTGAACAATTTTCTTCATTTCTTGTTTTTTTTTTCTCGCAAAGTGTTAGGACAAAAAAAAAGCATTAGGACAAAACATGGCAAACGCTGAGAAGACAAGTTCAGGTTCCGACATAGACGAGAAGAAGAGGAAACGCAAGTTGTCAAACCGCGAATCTGCTAGGAGATCGCGTCTCAAGAAACAGAAGATGATGGAAGACACGATCCACGAGATCTCGACTCTCGAGAGACGAATCAAAGAGTACAGCGAGAGATGCAAAGTGGCGAGACGGAGGCTTGACTCGGTCGAGTCGGAAAACGCGGCTTTGAGATCGGAGAAGACGTGGCTTTCAAGCTACGTGAGAGATTTAGAGAAAATGATTGATACGACGACTTCCTTAACGCTGACGCAGAGTGGCGGCGATGATCAGAACGCAAACGCGGATGGAGATTGTAGGCGTAGACCATGGCAGCAGTATGGTTGTGATTCTCTACAACCAGTTGCGTCCTTCAAGACATGAGCTTGGTGCGTTTAGTTCTCTACAACCAGTTGCGTCCTTCAAGAAATGAGCTTTGTGTGTTTAGTTTGTGATTTTGTGACCATTTTATGATTTGTATCTTTCATATTGAATTGTTTTCTCCTTCCTGGAGATACACAATTGTATGTGTGTTACAAAAAAAAAAAAGGAGATACACAATTGTTTTTACTTTATTCTTAACATCTTTTTGGGTACAAAAAACTGATTGGAAAACGCCGACTGTGGGGATCGAACCCACGGCCACGTGATTAAAAGTCACGCGCTCTACCACTGAGCTAAGTCGGCTATTGTTCGATGTTTAAATGGCTTTCTTCACTAACGTACATGAACTAAGGAGACATATTGATCGGGATCATGTTTGAGTTTGAATGACCTCCACAGGGAATATCGAATGTAGTTTCAATATAACTTGAGAAATAGCCCAGCTTTAATTTCTCTTGTTTCTCGAAACTTTTGTTGATAAAACTCGATAGGATTTGTAAACTACGTCCAAGCATTGCATGAATTGGTCCCAGAAAACTACAAGAACCCTTATCACATTGTCACATCGTTGCTCACTTTAGTCAAACTCAAACCAAAACAAACTTGTTCTCTGTTTTTACTTAGAGCAACTTCCTCGCATAGGTTCTCAGTAAAATATCTACGATACGTCGATACATATTAAAAAAGAAGTATGGAGAAGTTGAAATACATGACAAAACAATTTGAGATACCCCACAGAAACTTAATAGACACTTGTCCACTTCGTAGATAAATCTTTTTTTCTTGCTAAATTTTTGATAATTGTCTTTTAAAAAAATTAATAACTAGTAGATGTATATCAAAACAATAATACTGTTAGGCTTTAGGTAGTCATTGTGAATTTGATTAAAAAAAAAAGACACTCATTGTGAATATGTTATCGAAATAACAATATTTGGCAGATCTTTTTTGAACCTGGCTAATATAAACGAGGGTCGATAGTCGACACCTTACATATTGTAAAGGCACTACCGTATACTCAGCAGTATAATACACCTGTCACTGGTGGAATTGTATGTTGGATCTGCTGAGACTCGGCAAGAACATACATAATTAGTAATGGTTAACAAGCCCAGAGCAGAATGGTTATATACAATATCAACTGAAGAATTAAATTATAAAGTTGAACTGGCTCTGTTAAAATGTAACTATAAAATTGATTCTAGAGATAAAATCTTATCGGATAATGTATATATATACTCAAATGTATTCCAAATCAAAATAATACTATGTATTCTTGAAATTGAATCAAACGTTGCTGATTGCTCAAAAAAAAAAAAATCAAACGTTGCTGAGTCTTGAAGACAATAACACACCACCACCAGCAAGGTGGTAAGCCATATGCTTACTAAGAACGGCGACATTATAACGACCATCACGTGATTCAAAGTCTTGAATGACAAACCATACTGTATATGTTCTGTAATTAACAAATTAATTAAATTCATATTTACTGTTACTAATAAGACATTAAGAAGGAGATAAAATTCAATGTTTTATTTCTTCTTTTCAAACTTGTGAAAAATCAATGTTTGGGTAAGAAGGAAGTTGTGATCCAACTACCCACCAATAAGGCCACCACACGATCACATAAGAGAGAAAGAGAGAGAGAGAGAGAGAGAGAGACCATCTTCTTCTATATTAATGCTTCCTCTCTAACCCATTCCTCTCCTACCTCCTCCATTTATTAGTTTCCTCCTTCCCACTCACTCGACTCGGGTCGTGACCAGGTCTGTGTTCTCCTCTCTCCTAGCTTTTAGATCCTGATCAAAGTCCTTTGTCCTTTTGTGTCTAGATCTGTCTTGATTCCGATCTGATACCACAAAAGTTTCGATATTTACGAGGATAATGCGTAAAGTTCGAAACTTTCAATGTTTTTTTCATTTATAGATTCGTTGTCGGTTGTAGATTAGTTAATGTAGTAAACTAGCGTGAGATCTGATGTGTTTGGTGCGATCATTTGCTCTAACCAAACTCTGGATCTGACCATTGCTCTGTTTCATACTCTGTTTTGGTTACTCTGTTTCAGCTCTTTCGAAAATGGCAACGGGACAGCTGTTTTCTCGGACCACACAAGCTCTGTTCTACAACTACAAGCAGCTTCCTGTCCAACGAATGCTCGATTTCGACTTCCTCTGTGGTAAAAAAATCATCAGATCACACTGTCTCCCCTACATTGGTTTTGGTTTTGGATCAATGAGATCATTTTGCTTTTTTTTTTTTTTACAGGACGTGAAACCCCTTCTGTTGCTGGAATCATCAACCCTGGCTCTGAAGGGTTTCAGAAGCTCTTCTTCGGACAAGAGGAGATCGCTATCCCTGTTCACGCCGCGTAAGTAACATAACATCATCATATAGAACCCTGAGAGAAGCTTGCAAGTCTCTAACTTGCTTTTTTTTTTGTTTTATAACAGTATCGAGGCAGCTTGTGCTGCGCATCCAACCGCGGATGTATTCATCAACTTCGCATCTTTCAGGAGGTTTGTGTTGTGTTGTGTCATAAACTTTAAGCATTATTGTCTCTCTTTTTGTGTTTAGTTTTATTTTAATTTGGTTTCTCCTTTTATAGTGCTGCTGCTTCGTCCATGGCTGCTTTGAAGCAGCCAACTATCAAAGTTGTGGCTATTATAGCAGAAGGTGTTCCTGAATCAGACACCAAGCACCTGATTGCTTATGCTCGTGCTAACAACAAGGTGTGTGTGTGTGTTTGTGGTTTAATGATTTAGCTTCGTTATAAATATAAATCATCTGATACTGATTGGGTTTTTGTTGCAGGTTGTTATTGGACCGGCTACTGTTGGTGGTATTCAAGCTGGTGCCTTCAAGATTGGTGACACTGCAGGGACTATTGATAACATTATCCAGTGCAAGCTTTACAGACCTGGATCTGTTGGTTTTGTCTCCAAATCTGTATGTGCTGATCTTCTAAGCTCACTGTGATGGTTGAGAGTTTTGATTCATCACTCTTTTTCTTTTTTTTTTTCAGGGTGGAATGTCTAATGAAATGTACAATACTGTTGCTCGTGTCACTGATGGGATCTATGAAGGTGAGTTTTTCTAAATGAAATGACGTGTTAAGCTGAAGATTTACTAAGACGGTTTTGTTTTTTAATAGGGATTGCTATTGGTGGAGACGTGTTCCCTGGATCCACTTTGTCTGATCACATCCTGAGGTTTAACAACATCCCACAGGTACATATTATAATACCAATCTTCTAGTGTTTTAACATGTTGCTCGCTGGAACGCTTCTTCTTAATTTACAAGAGCTGTGTTGCAGATAAAAATGATGGTTGTGCTTGGAGAGCTTGGAGGAAGAGATGAGTACTCTCTTGTTGAGGCTTTGAAACAGGGGAAAGTGAATAAACCTGTTGTTGCTTGGGTCAGTGGGACTTGTGCACGTCTCTTCAAGTCTGAAGTGCAGTTTGGTCACGCGGTAAGTAGCATGAAATGAACTCTTTTCTGTTGTCCAAATCAAAATAGTTATTTGAACATGTTGATTGTGAATAGGGTGCTAAAAGTGGTGGCGAGATGGAGTCTGCACAAGCCAAGAATCAAGCTCTTATGGATGCTGGAGCCATTGTTCCCACTTCATTCGAAGCTCTCGAATCTGCAATCAAAGAGACTTTTGAGAAACTGGTCAGTTTCTCCCCTTCTAATGTCCTCGGCTAGCTTGCATCTGTTGGAATCTTATGTGTTCATTTTCAATTCTCTTGTTAAAAAGGTTGAAGAAGGAAAGGTCTCTCCAATAAAGGAAGTCACTCCTCCACAGATCCCCGAGGATCTCAGTTCTGCAATCAAGAGTGGGAAAGTCCGAGCTCCTACTCACATCATCTCCACCATTTCTGATGACAGAGGTACTGTTATGGATACTAAACCATAGGTTGTTTCACTAGATTCATATGTCTCTTTAAGCTGCTTTTCTGATACTTAAGACATTAATTTGGCAGGGGAGGAACCATGCTATGCTGGTGTTCCGATGTCTTCCATCATCGAACAAGGCTTAGGAGTTGGTGATGTCATTTCCCTTCTATGGTTCAAACGTAGCCTTCCTCGTTACTGTACAAAATTCATTGAGGTATCAGTGCTCTCAATCTCAATCTATCTCCCACATACAATTTGCGTAGTGAGATTAACTCTGTTCTCTGTCAAAAAAAAATTAGATGTGCATAATGCTGTGTGCTGATCATGGTCCATGCGTCTCGGGAGCTCACAACACCATTGTGACAGCAAGAGCAGGCAAAGACCTTGTCTCAAGTCTTGTCTCTGGTCAGTCAACATCTCTCTCTCACCTACATATCTTCTTAACCGTGGAACAATCTCTAAAGGCTGTAAAGCTTTTCAACAGGTTTATTAACCATTGGCCCTAGATTCGGTGGTGCCATTGATGACGCTGCTAGGTACTTCAAGGACGCTTGTGACAGGGTAAAAAGGCTCTTTTGCCACAAAAGACATAAGTTCTTGAATCTGATCTCTAACTAGTTGCTTGTTTCAGAACCTCACACCTTATGAGTTCGTTGAGGGAATGAAGAAGAAGGGAATCAGAGTCCCTGGGATTGGACACAGGTAAAAAGCCATCACTTACTTTTAATAAAGAAACAAAAAAGATCCTTACAGGTTCTCTTCTCTGAAACCTGTTTTCTTCTTGTTGATAGGATCAAGAGCAGAGACAACAGAGACAAGAGAGTGGAGCTGCTCCAGAAATTTGCTAGGTCTAACTTCCCATCAGTGAAGTACATGGAGTACGCAGTAACAGTGGAGAGCTACACGCTCTCAAAGGCCAACAACCTTGTACTCAACGTTGACGGAGCCATTGGGTCTCTCTTCTTGGACCTTCTAGCTGGAAGTGGGATGTTCACTAAGCAAGAGATCGATGAGATTGTTCAGATCGGTTACCTCAACGGTCTCTTTGTTCTTGCTCGTTCCATCGGTTTGATTGGGCACACATTTGATCAGAAGAGGTTGAAGCAGCCATTGTACCGTCACCCATGGGAAGATGTGTTGTACACCAAGTGAAAACTCATCTCATCTCAGCTTTGTTTTTCTTGTTAAATTCCTCCGATTAATTAGCTTTTGCATTCTTCTGAGAGATGTTACCAAAAATGCATATCTATGCTCTTCTGTTTCTTTTGTTGCGACTTGCGATGTTATGTTTACTTTCTTTTGCTTTTCATTTATCTAAACTTCTATCAATTGAGATATCACTTGTTCTTCTTACCTTATATATAGTTGGTAACTTGGTATTGTATGTAGTGGCTGGCCAGGAATGTTGTTATAACAATCTTCCATATGATTTTTGGTAGCTTTACCAGCCTTGTTGGATAGGGTTATTCGTCCATTGAATAAAAGAAATTAAAAGCTTATATTTATGCGATCTTGCTGGTTTAATGGGCTATTTAACCAAATCAAACTTTTCAATGGGCATGTATGCCCCTTTCCAAATCCTTTAGTTTGGGTTCTAACTTATATCAATCTCATTGGAGAAACGTTTTAAGGAATACAAATGAACTTTCTCCACAAGTTTCTCTTTTTAGCATTTTTATTATTGTTGATCATCTTACCGTCTAGTATAGTTCCGGTTGTAGTTATTTTGCCGTAAAACATAGTTTCGATTGTAATCACTTAAGCCTTTTGGGTCTTTGATAATATAATCAGTTACAAAAAAATATTTATATTCAGTAATATTTAATTAAAAACGTATTACTAATCCATGTTCTCTATTCATTACTCAGTGAAAACTTGAAGATGCATCAAATGAGTTGTTAATTATTATGCAGCTGATCATACTATAGTGCTCTGCGATGAGAGGTCGGTCCCAAACAGTTTACATTAAGAACACTAAACAATAGTATTTTACTCAAATGGAATTGGATGTTACTCCTTTTACTCGGATAGCTTAGCTAAAACATGTTTATTTGGTAGCAAAGTAAAACTATGGTTTTTGTTTTACTCTATAGATCTTACTAGATATTACTCCTCGTGTGTATGTAAGATAAAGCTTATATAATAACAAAACTTGATATTATGACTCATATGACTTGTGTATCTTATTCGTTTTTTTTGTTCGAATGGTTAGTTATTACCAACTATCAACTTGTAGTCCAATACCAACTCAAAGAATCTATAACCTCTCCTCTATTTATGGATATAGATGCGTCGACGTGATTCTTTATATCTAACACACATGTGGCTGTATTACAACCATGAATCATGAACCAACTTTTGATATTTAATGTTCTAATTTTTGAAGTGATTAGGTTTTTATTTTGCCTGTCTAAACTTGAACATTATATGAACGAAAACAAAACATCCAATCTTATCTTTATTAGGTTAAGAACTCCATCCAACCGGGCTTCGTAGCCTGGTGGTAATGGAACCTCGGCTGAGGTGCCCGCCACCCAGCTTCGAAACCCGGCCACAGCGATTTAACATCCTTACTGCTGGGGCGCTGGACCCCTTCGGGGGATATTTGGGAAAGTGGCTGCCCAGACACCAGAGATATCAAAAAAAAAAAAAACTCCGTCCAAGTTTCTATTTTCAGACACACATAACAACGATTTGTTTGGTGCAATGGTGCCATGCTTTTAAATTTCCCTTTGTACCAGCTACCTGGTTAATAATAATACATAAGGCCAAATATATACTTACATGTCTTGTTGATCACCAAGAAATTTATAAATTTGATTAGGATGGATGTGCTGAACTGTTGAAAGTCTCTAAAGCATCCGTGATTTGTCTTTTTATAATGTATGTATGTATGTAGATGAAAAAAATGTACGTATGCAGATTTTACGGTGAGTTTTTAAAGATGAAACAAGAAAGGTCATTGGTTGTGTTTTATTCAATTTATACCATGTAACTTTTAACCATTTCGGTTTATAACCAACAGGTTTGGATCAAAATTAATAATATTATTTTTTAAAAAGGAGAGAGTGATAAAGAGTTGACATTTGGAGCCAACAAGGGCTCGGATGCACACAGAGATCACGAGATTTTGATTATTTTAGGTGTATTCATTGTGTGAATCAAGCATGTTCGTTGTAGTGACAACGACGTTAACGTGCATATGAAAGCTAACCTCGATAATATTGCTGGGTCACCGATCGAGACTGAACAACATTAAGATCAATCGATATTAATCAAGTTTATAGAAACAACAAAGAAAGACCTAGAATATGTCCTACATATTTAGCTATGAGTATGTTATTTGCATTAATTAGTAAGTATATTTACTAGTAAAATTTATGTATATTCTTTTAATGAAAGTCCATCTTTTACTAGATAAAGTTAGCATGGTCTAAAAGTTCATAAACGGAAGTGGTAATGTAATGACATGAACAAGGAAAAGGAAAAAGTAACTTCACATCGATGATGATGGTACGGTCATGGAACCCATAATGAACCAAAGTCCAACCAATAGAAGACTTTAAATTGCGCTTACCAAAAAGATAACCTTTTCCTTGAGAAATTATGGAATGGGTTGCATGTAAAATAAATTGTGTGGGGTCTGTATTGATCGAGAGCAATTGCACTTGATGATGGCTCTTTCTTCTCATTCAAGACTATATTTTTGATGGCTCTTTCTTCTCATTCAAGATTATATTTTAACACTGGGAAAATTTGCATTGGAAACTCCTGATCTTTACAAATTATAACAAATTTTGGAATATAAAAAATAGAGTGAATTTTAAGTGTTAAAAGTTAAAACTACTTCTCATGATTTTTTTAATATCTTTTATTGTGTTCCATAATTTTTTTTTGCTTTAACAATTACTAATATATACACTCATTATGTTTCACAATATAACTAGTTTTATCTAAAACAAGTCAATTAAAAATGGTATACTTCATTTTTTTTTTATTATACATATTAAATATAATTAAACCAATAATCAAAACTTCACATTATATAATGAATATAAATTTACATTGAAACATGAAAACAACTTACATTTCAAATTTTAATTTTATTTTTAAAACAACTTATATTATAAATTAGATGAAGTATTATAAGCCTGAAAAAAAGCTGATAGTGAATATTGAATTTATTAAATTACAAAATTTTCAGGGTTAACAAAAATGTTTAGATAAATGGATAACACAGAAAAAACTTTATAAATTCTAATCGTATTATTAAAATCTGTATTCTTAATTTCAAAATTAAACTATTTTGATTCTCTTTATTTTATACGGAAATGAAATTTTAATTATCAAAAACTAGGCATTTCTCCTCTGGTAAAAAAAGAAGAAAAGGAAATGCCTAACAAATAAAATCGATTTCCATCTAATCTGGTATTGTTTCTTTATATGGTCTTCCAGAGTAAAAAACAAGATAAAACTGAATATACCAAACAAAGCAGCCAATTGTAACACAGCAGCCAAACAACTTAAAACCAAATCGAAATTTGATCATTTATCACCCCACTAATAGAAAAAGCTGCCTCCATAAATCTAAATATACATTTTAATTTTTTTTTTTTAATAGAAGAGTAATGTCTTAGAAAGCATAATAAGCGATCAAACATATAAAAATAAAAAAAATAACAACAAACCATCTATCTCGCCGTGATTCATCTCCTCCGATTCAACTCTCTCTCTCTCTCTCTCTCTTTCTTTCTCTTTGACTTCCAGATTCGATCTCCAGTCTCTCTCTAATGGAGACTCCACCAGCGGAGGAGCTTCTCAAGAAGATACGAGAGCTAGAGGAAAGCCAGGAGCATCTCAAGCGCGAGATGTCGAGGCTCAAGGTCTCTGCAGCCGCGGCCGAGGTTAAGCATCAGCATCGCTCGCATTCAATGTCTCCGCAGCGGAGGAGAAACAGTGGTGGTGATGGAGCTGGAGCTGCTGCTCCGAGATGGAGGAAGAGCGGGACGGCGTCGTTTCGCCACGCTTCCCCGCTGCGTAAGGAGAGCCACAGCCGCGGCGGAGGCGGCGAGGAGGAGGAGGGAAGAGGGAAGTTTACGGAGAAACAGTATTTGAATATTTTGCAGTCTATGGCGCAAGCTGTTCATGTCTTTGATCTCAACGGACATATCATCTTTTGGTGAGTGTACTGTACCACTTGGAAACAACTATGATGATGCTTTATGTAATGGAACCAGTCTTAAGTGTTCTGTCTGATTGTGGTTTAGGAGATATTTAAAGTTTGGTAGTGTTTGATGGAACTCGATGCTTATGTAATAGAAACTATCTAGTGTTCTGTCTATCTTGTGGATTTGATTCCTATAGTTTAGGAACTCTTGAAATTAGTTAGATTATTTTTATTTTTTTATTTTGGCTGAATTCGATTATTCTGTAATAGAAACAATCTTGCATCTGTCTGTCTTATGAGTCCCAGCTGATATTCAGATTCAAAAGCTCGATGCTTTATGTAATAGGAACAATCTAGTGTATGTCTATCTCATGATTGTGGGATTTGATTCCTATAGTTTGGGAACTCTTGAAGTAGTTAGACCAAGGTGGTTTGTTGCTGAACTCGATTTGTTTGTAATTTAGAAACAATCTAGTGTCTGAGACGATCTGATGTGTCAGGGGATGATTGTGGATTTGATTCCTATAGTTTTGAACTCTTTAAATTGGTTTAGACTATGGTTTTATTTGTATTATTTTTTTTTTTGCTGAACTCGATTCTCTTATAATAGATGTCTTCTCTTATGTGTCCCAACTGATATTCAGATTCAAAACTCGATGCTTTTGTGATAGAAACAATCTAGTATCCGTATGTCTCATAAGTCAGAACTGATATTCAGATTCAGAACTCTTATGCTTCTGTAATAGAAACAATCTAGTGTCTCTCTATCGTATGTCCTCTAACTGATATTCCGATTTAGAACTCGTTGCTTTTGTAATAGAACCAATCTAGTGTCTCTCTACCGTATGTGTCCTTATGACACCCAGATTCAGAACTCGTTGCTTTTGTAATAGAAACAGTCTAGTGTCTCTCTATCTCATGTGTCCTAAATGATTTTCAGATTCAGAACTCTTTGCTTCTGTAATAAAAACAATCCAAGGTGTATGTCTATCTCATGTGTCCGTACTGATGTTTAGATTCAAAATTCTATGGCATGGTTATTTCCAGGAACTCAATGGCGGAAAAGCTTTACGGTTTCTCAGCATCAGAAGCACTTGGGAAGGATCCGATTGATATTCTTGTGGATGACCAAGACGCTGCGGTTGCACAGAACATCACTCGGCGTTGCGGCTGCGGAGAGAGCTGGACTGGTGAGTTTCCTGTCAAGAACAAAGCAGGAGACAGGTTTTCGGTAGTGACTACAATGTCTCCTTTCTACGATGACGATGGCTCTCTTATTGGGATCATATGCATCACAAACGATGCTGCTCTTTTTCAAGACCCGAGAGCCTCTCAAGCTAAGACAAGAGGGCAAGAAGGGGAAACAAGCTTTAGCCGGGTTGCATCTAAGCTTGGTCTTGACTCTAAAGAGGCTGTTGTGTCGAAACTTGGGCTTGATTCTCAGCAGCCTATACAAGTCGCTATTAAATCCAAGATATCAGATTTGGTTAGTTTAATTAAACATTCTCATTTTTTTTTTTTTCTTATACCGTTGCGTCGTTTGAACAGTGTTGTTAAAACTACAGGCATCCAAGGTGGGGAACAAGGTCAGGTCAAAGATGCAAGCAGGTGATAACAGCGCTGCACACCATGAAGGTGGAAGTGGGGACAGTCATTATTCGGATCAAGGTTTCTTCGAAGCTGCTTTGTTTGAACGTAAGGAGGATGCAGGTGCTAGCAGCACAGCTAGGGGAGATTTTATCCAGTCTCCTTTTGGTGTGTTCTTGCGTAGCGATGACAAGTCTTCTTCAAAGCCTTTCAGAGACTCCAGCGATGAAAACGATGGAATCATCCGTAAGAGACTCGCCTCAAAAGCTGAAGAATGGATGGCAAAGAAAGGATTGTCGTGGCCGTGGAGAGGGAATGAGCAAGAAGGTTTGGAAGGAAGGCGTGGTCATTCGGTGTGGCCTTGGGTGCATAATGAACCGCAAAAAGAACAAGGTCATCAGAGTTATAGGGCTGTTAATAATGAGGCTGTGGGTGGGTCTTGGTCTTCCCCTGTTAATGTGAACAGCACAAGCAGTGCTAGCAGCTGTGGAAGTACTAGCAGCAGTGTCATGAACAAGGTTGATATGGATAGTGACTGCTTGGACTATGAAATCTTGTGGGAGGATTTGACAATTGGAGAACAAATTGGACAAGGTGATCTATCTTTCAAGACATTATACAGTTTATGTGGGTTTTAGTCTCTGTTCCGCTACTCTCTCTGATAATTTTCCTCTTTATGTGTTCAGGTTCGTGTGGAACTGTCTATCATGGTCTATGGTTTGGATCTGTACGTTCTTGTCTCCTGTTGATGATGTAGAATCTGCATTGTCGATTTTTCACAAGCTAGTTATGAACAACGTGTATCTTACTGAGAGTTGCTAATGTTACTGCAGGATGTTGCTGTAAAGGTGTTCTCCAAACAAGAATATTCAGAAGAGATCATAACATCTTTTAGACAAGAGGTATTATGTTTTCTATCACTTTTCTAAGCGTGTTTGGTAAAATATTAACTGATATTCAAAGTAGTTTGTTTATATCTATTAGTTTGAAGTAGATACGTTGTGCTTGCTTTATTATGATTTTGAAGTACTTGTGCTTTACTTGCTTTATTGTGAAGGTATCGTTGATGAAAAGACTTAGACATCCAAATGTTCTACTGTTTATGGGAGCTGTGACATCTCCCCAGCGTCTCTGTATCGTGACAGAGTTCCTTCCACGGTTTGGTCTCATCTCTTTAACTGAATACTAGACTTCTTTTTATGCTTTTTTTGAACTCCGAGACCAAAACGCTGACTCACTCTTAAATCGTTCAAAACAACGTTTGCAGTGGAAGTCTCTTCCGTTTGCTGCAGAGGAACACATCAAAACTGGATTGGAGACGACGTATCCATATGGCATTTGACATTGTGAGTATTTGTTAAATCTAGATCATTGATAGTTGTGCATATCGTTTTTTTAAACTCTTTGGTTTGGTCACCGTACATCTCATCCAACATGTTGCATATTTTATTTACACACTTATATCCCCACAGGCTCGTGGCATGAACTATCTTCACCATTGTAGTCCACCCATCATTCACCGCGATCTGAAGTCATCAAATCTATTGGTTGATCGAAACTGGACAGTGAAGGTATTGTTTCCATTGTTAAATCAAATAAGTATACATCATCATGGGTCAACTTTCATATGATTTTAGAGATCAAATGATTTCAGTGAATGAAACCGGACGTCTCCAATGGAATAATTTTATTTCATTTTATTTGTGACACGGTTTGAGAATATTAGTTTAGGTACAAAAATAATGGTGTAGGAGTATACCTATTGTGTCAGAAATGAGAAGTTGAGTGAGAAAACATAAAGCAAAATGTAAAGAGAGACTATTGATTCTAATTGCAGAAGTCGAAACTAGTAATGAACTTAAATATGGCTCTGTTTGCATCGTTAACATACCGTATCATCTCAAATAGGTTGCTGACTTTGGTCTCTCGCGTATCAAGCATGAGACATACCTCACTACGAAGACCGGAAGGGGAACGGTACTCAACATAGACTCTTACCAAAATGATTCGTTTTCTTTTCTTGTTGAAGTGAATTATTTAATGTTGAGTTTAGTTGCTTTTTTTACCTGTTCTGCAGCCTCAATGGATGGCACCAGAGGTTCTTCGAAATGAAGCTGCTGATGAAAAGTATATTCTCATTTTGTGATTGGTTAAGTTCTTTTGCTCATTGCCTTTCTTCTCTAACAATCCTTCTTCTCTTTAAACTCAGGTCTGACGTTTACAGCTTTGGAGTAGTACTATGGGAGCTTGTGACTGAGAAGATTCCGTGGGAAAATCTAAATGCTATGCAGGTATAATTCCCCCGTTTAGAAAAAAAAAAATCTAAAGAATCGTTTCCCAAACGACAATGAGAGTAGAAAATTTAAAGTTTAGCATTTTTTGTCTCTTAGTTCCTTGGTATAAGTATATACTCCGCATGCACATGTGAACCATATATAAAGAGATGTCTATTTAGAATACTTGCAGGTGATTGGAGCTGTGGGATTTATGAACCAGAGACTCGAAGTCCCAAAGGATGTTGATCCTCTGTGGATTTCTCTAATGGAAAGCTGCTGGCATAGGTACGTAATAAAACATTACACATTCGAAAAACTTTGTTAAGTTATGTTTTGGTTTTGATAGTGGTTGAATAGTTTAACTTTGATTGCCAAAACAGTTAGGTAATAGAGGTTCTAATGTTCTTTCACAGTTGTTATTGTATTTAGACTTGAAGCAGTAGTTAACGCAAGTTAGATATTTTGTGCAGTGAACCACAGTGCAGACCGACGTTCCAACAAGTTATGGAGAAACTAAGAGAGCTTCAAAGGAAATACACTATACAGTTTCAGGCAGCTCGTGCTGCATCGATAGACAACTCTTCCCTCAAGGAAAAATAAAACCCTTAAACCCCCAGAGCAGGATCTGATTCGCATTGAAGAAGAAGCTTAGCTACAGAAGAATGGTCAATGAAGAGAAAGCAGCAAGCAAGAAGAAGCTTTGGTAAAAGCTGCTAAGCTCCATCGATAATCTCTCTCTCATCACGAGAGGTAGATTCGTTTCAAATATGACATGTGCTTGCTTGCGAGCTGAACTAGATAGGATATATATAATTATGCATGAGGTAGACCAAGTTCTTTTTCCTTGAAAGAATAGATTGTACAGATAAAAAAAACGAGAATGAACCAAAAGATTTGGAGTAAATTTTGTTACATTTTATTGGATGATGCGCCTTTGTTATTGTTGTGTGTTTGTTATTGTTGTCATTCAACCTTAACTAAACGACTTGACTTGCATGTTTAGTGTATGGTCATGTAGTTTTATAATATAACTATATACGATTTGAATGTTTAATGTATTAGCTCATAATCATTAGGTAGATCACCAAAAGGCAGTCCATCATAAAGTGTTGAGCCATTCTTCTATAATATTAAAATGGATTAGATTTGCTATTCATTGTAGAAAGTGTTAATTTCAGGTTCAATGAAATAATATGAAAATAAAGATGAAATGTTTGTTATCATCATAGAAATGCATAGTATAAATGATTTTTGTACCTTTTTCATTGAAAGACTTTGAAACCAAGTCAAGTCTTATTATTTCTTTGACTGAAATGAAAAGCTTTATTTCATACTTCAATTGAAAAGCTTTATTTCATACTTCAAATGAAAAGCTTTATTACCTGGGTTTCTTTTAGAGTAAATCTACGATTATGTAAAGGGTTTAGAAGAATATTTGGTAAGTTGTTGATTAGAAATATGGAAATTATTATGTAATTTTTTAGTTAGATTAATTTTTTTGTTTGGTGATTTGTAGAAAGGTATAGAAGTGTGTTGGGAAAATATGTGATGAACATCACGATGACAATAATGGAAAAATATGTGGCTTACGGGTTCGAAAAAAGTTTTATTATAATTTTAGTTTCTCAGTAGTTTTCTTTCAACAAATACCATGTTAAAGCACTATTTTGATTGAATGTAGAGTTATATTTTAAACGAAAATGATTCTAATGAATACATCTAGGTTTTAATTTAATCTTTTTTGGATGGATTTCGATTTACAATACTTATAAATTTGTAAAAGGTTTAAGAAGGATTTGTTGTGAATCACACTTTGGAAGCTTCTTTCAAATGCTTTGGTATAACATTGCTAGGTGTTCTAGGTTAACTGAACTTTGATAAAGGTTCTGACTTTCTTTCACAAAAGTCTATTAATATGTTTTTGAAAGAAGATGTCGCAGTGGCTAATGTGAGTATGATCAGTTAAGATCATTTGTGCAGCAAACCACAGCGTAGACCGACCTTGGTAAAATATTAGTAGGTTTTATAGAATTGAACTTTGACAAAGGTTCTTATTTTTTTCACAAAAGTCGATTAATATATTTTTGTTGAAGAAGACGTGGCAGCAGCTAATGTGACTAAGTGAGTAAGATCAGTAAGATCATTTGTGCAGCAAACCACAGCAGAGTCAGACCTTCCAAGAACTTATGGAGAAATTAAGAGAGCTAGTTCAGTTTAAAAGAGAGGATATTGGGAAAGCAGTTTTTGTGGCTGCAGCAACTTTGTGCTCCTATAAACTTCTGATTCTTTTTGATACGTTTCTACAACAAGTTAATGAGAAAATGTATCATTGTAATATCTTTTTTTTTTTTAACAACATTGTAATATCTTCTAAATCACTTGATTATGTGGTTGTGAGGAAAAAAAAGGTATGTGACTAGCAGCATAAGTATCTAATGATGCTTATGGGTTAAAAGACAACGTGCGCGTGGCAGTGAAGGTGAGGCCCAATAATATTATGTAATTGCTTTTTTTGGTCAATTCTGTAAGAATGAAGTATTATGCGGGCCCCAAGGCGGTCTCTCGAATAACTTTCCGACTTCTCTCTAAAAAAAGCTCCGCCGGAAAATTTTGATTCCGGCCGACGGGTGGGCTCATACAGCCACCGTCAATCCGGCTTACGTTTTAGCTTTTCTTTTCGTTTTTTTCTTCTTTTCTGTTTAGATACTCTCGGTTCGGGTTTATTCCCGCTTTTGACTCCGGCGGCGTTCTTATCGAGGGAAGCTGTCCGGGTTTTGATTATGGCGTCGTCGACTCTCTTCTGGTGACGATGGCCGGCGGTAGGTGTTGTCTTATGGTGGAGGCGATGGAGACGGATGCGTTGTAGATGCATGCCGTGGAAGTGGTCTGGTGAAGCGTTGTATAGTTGCGGCGTTTTCACTCGGAGTCTAGACACCGATGAGACCCTTTACCTTCAATACAGTTGTTGGGGGTGGATTTTCGTCGGTAAGGTGGCGGAGATGTTGATTCTCCGATTAGGATTTGGTGTGATGCGGGGGGCGGTGACCGGAAGCTTTTTTGCCGGTTTCGACCCCGATTTGGTGACAAGGAGACGCGTGTCTCGATCTGTGGAAGAAGTGGACACGTGGACGGCTTACGCTTAGGCTTCAACGCGTGGATGGGATCAGACCGTCTAGTTTTTTAGTCTTGGGCTAAGCCCATGTGTGTGTTGCCTTTTATGTCGGGCTTTGACCTAGTTGTATGCGGGCCTTCATGGCCTTTTGTTTTTTCAGTTTGAGCTGGGTCCATGATATGGGCCTTGACCTTAATAAAATAATAATATAGACGAAAAAAAAGTATTATGCAAGTTTTGGTGCACTCAGCATAATAAAAAGATTCTACTGATGGAAAGAAGAAGATGCTTTCTTCGTGTGGGTCCATTAAACAGCGGCTGCAATTGCTCGCACATTTTCACCTTTTCGAGGTACCATCATCGTAGGACAAAAAAAATCAACTCTCTTCGAATCACGAGAGACTTTTGGAAATCAACTTTGCTTCCAAATTTGGTGATGTCATGCACTACGTACTTTCTCTTACAGAATCCAAACATTCAACTAATTTTCTCTGAACATTAATGTTATTTATTCGTATCCGTCTCTTTTTAAAAGACTCGTTATTTATTTGTTTCCCTATTTTTTAAGAAATCTTATATATATGGAAACTAGTCCAAATTTGAATATTTATGTCTATTTTCAAAATCTTTAGTCATAGTAATTTGTACAAAAGGTATCTATATATTATTACTCTACTATATTTATGGCTATATTATATATCAGCAATATAATATCTATGGCTAAAAATAAATTATAATATCGCTATACCCTGACTTCTACTATATTTATGACTATATTATATATGATATATAATATAATATCTTTGGCTACATGCCTACATTACATATAAATGTAATAATGTGGCTATACTATATTATATACTATAATACATTATATATTATGCCTACAGTATAATCTGGCTATATACTATAATAACTAAACAATCAAAAGAATAAAGAAAAAACGAAATAAATCTTTCAATGCAAGCTTTAGAGAAAGAGTCAAAGTCAAACTTATGCCTCCACATTCCAGCCTAGTCCCCTTATATAAACCCATACGCTCCCACACGTCTCTAACGCTCAAAGCTTCTTTCACAATCTCAAACGACAAGTTTCAAACGACAGAAAGAGAAGAGAGACCAGAGAGAGAGATGTGTCCTTCCGATAGGCTTGCCAGTTCCATAACCGCCGCGAACCTCGATTTCCGACCAGCGTTCGAGATCATCGACGCCGACCGCGACGGTAAGATCAGCAGAGACGATCTCCGAGCATTCTACGCCGGGATCCAGAGATCTTCTTCCGACAAGGTCGACGAAGACGAGATGACGATGATCGGGACGATGATATCAGTGGCGGACGCGAACAAGGACGGGTTCGTGGAGTTCGACGAGTTCGAGAAAGTTCTCGAAACGGCTCCGCATGGGTGCGGATCCGGTGACGGGCTGATGAGGGATGTGTTCAAGGTGATGGATAAGGACGGTGATGGGAGGTTGAGCTACGGTGATTTGAAGAGTTACATGGAGTCTGCTGGTTTGGCTGCTGACGATGATGAAATCAAGGCTATGATTAGATTGGGCGGTGGCGATTCGAACGGCGGCGTTTCTTACGACGGTTTGTTGAAGATTTTCGGGTGTTAGAAACTTAAACCTGTGTTTTTTTTTTCCACCACTCGTGTTTCGAGACTTTTGTCTGTAATTCAGTTTTGTCTGTTTGCAGGAGTGTTTGTGTCCATCCATATTTTTTGTCTTTATAAATTAAAAAAAAAACAAAAAAAAATTGTTGTAACAATTCGTATATTCTGTTATTTTGCGATTGAGGAGTATTAGCTGTCCATTAGCTATAAAGCTCACAAACATCCGCTTGAAATGCCAAAATATGTATGAAGTTTATATGGAAATTTTAAGATATTAAATTTTTAATGTAATTATTTATAGGCAAACTGTTGTTGTTCTTGCTTTGCTCGTCTAAATACATACGACCGGACCTTGTCACCCAGTTATTTGGGAACACATAGTTTTATCTAGCAGTAACACCTCTTTGTGAGAAAGTAAGAGTGTGCATGGATCAGTTCCTCGCCTACCTAACATCCTATGAGAATTGGGATCTGAAAGCGAGAATAAGAATGGCTAATTGTATAAGAAAAACTGACAATTAGCATCGGAGGCATCATTGCACCAAATTTCGGACTTGGTTGAATATCAACAGATCCAAACATGATTATCCCACTTAATACGAGCACTATCTATACCACTGTCAGCGAACATCACTAATTAATTAGTAGAAACTCCCGACAACAAGCTAATCAATTAAATAAAATCGAAAGTTCACACATGAATGTATAACATGAATTAATTGATGCATAAGACAGAATATTAGATAGATGATAACATGGATGTGTATTTATACCTTGATGGCGACTGAGGCAATGTGGTGGTAGTAGTAACATCATGAGGCGAAAACATTTTCTGTGGTTAAGAATCAAATCATTGAATAACAAAACCCTTATGTAATAACAAATTTCTGATCAATACAAAAGTAAACAACCTTTATCAATGATTGAGGAGCACCAAGGTTTTGTGTGGACTTCTTATCCATTATTATCAGTGGGTCTTCTTTCATCACGATTTACAAGCGAGGCCTTAAGCCCACCTTCAAAATCATCAAACGGTGTCGTTTAAGCTGCTTCTAGTTTGACAACGACGTCGTGTTGCCGATCCTTGATCCGTCGCTTGTTACACTCTCTCTCTCCTCCGTAGCCTTTGAAAAAACCCTAAATCCCCAAAAAGGAAACGGAGATCTCGATTCGATTCGATCCGATTGCAGATGTCGTCGTCTTCTCCGAGTGGTAGCGGTGGCGATTTAAGCGAGAGAAGAGGGATTCCCGCCGCGAAATTCATCCAAGATGTGGAGACTTATCTCTCACAGTCAGGCTTCGATTCGAACTCTGCTCTCGCCTTCCATCAAGAAAGGTTACTCCTTTCACACTTTCATTGATTGAGCTTTGTGCCCTTTAGTGATTGAGCTTATAGTGATTTGTTTTTTCACTCTGTTTAGGCTTCAGCAATATAAAGTTGTTGAAATGAAGCTTCTAGCCCAGCAAAGGGATCTTCAGGTATGCATGCTCTTCTCATTTTGTTCTTAACTCGTATATACTTAGTGGTGTGAATGTGATGTGTATGATGGTACTTGTTGTTTTCGAAGATTTTACACTTTATGATATCTTAACAGTGTTGATGAAATGGGCAGGCTAAGATCCCAGATATTGAGAAGTGCTTGGAGGTTGTTGCCACTTTGGAAGCAAGGAAGGGCACTGGTGAGGTTCGTTGTTTAATTTTTTGGAACAATCTCTCTTTCTACTAGTTATACTTAGATACCCTTTCTTTACTGGTTTTGTATAAATTGCTTGTCTGTTTCTACGTTTGATTTGGAGGTTGTGATCAGTGTCTTGCTACTGTTTTTGAAGTTGATGGTGACTGAATATTAATGTTACTTGAAGTTTTGAATCCAGGATACTGGCTTTTAGTTTCGTAAGGTTTGATTATTGGTTGGAAAGACAATAGGTTGCTGCTAAATCACCAATCCGTTTTCTTGTGCCTACGGGCCCTTTAGTTTGTGTCTTTAAGCCGTGTTTGATTGTGACAGTAGAACATGTTATGTCGCAGAACATAGTTTTAGCTTCACTGGAAGAATCAACTGAGACATCTTTAAGAGTTGTTTGATTGTTACAGCAGAACATAACTCTAGCTTCACTATCAACTGAGACATAGATAGATATGCACGAGATGTTTCAGCTTTTTATATGAAATCTTGCTTTGATGGACTGGCTTTCTGCTGATTCTTTTGCTCTTCATCATTTTTTTTTGTTCTCACATAGAATTCTTCTTACAATGCAGTCGCTTTTAGCCGACTTCGAAGTGTCTGAAGGAATATATTCACGGGCATGTATTGAGGACACAGACTCAGTCTGTTTGTGGTTGGGAGCAAATGTCATGCTGGAATATTCCTGTGAAGAAGTCCATTTCTCTAGAAACATATTCTCTTCCACGTTATAAGTTTCTTGCACCGGGGACCCTAGAATAAATTCTTATCATCTTTGTTTTATCAACAGGCTACAGCCCTTCTGAAAAACAATCTGGAAAATGCTAAAGCCAGCCTGGAGGTTCTTGTAACTGATCTACAGTTCTTGAGGGATCAAGTCACAGTTACTCAGGTACATTGATACTTGTATATTTTATCTCTTTTAAGTTTGAGTCGGCGTCTAATTTCTATAAGGTCTGGATTTATTTTTGTATAATTGTCAATGTAGGTTCAATAGAGATTGAGTTGAGAGTAGTTTATACTTTTGTGACTTGGATTTTTTTTTATGAATGGACAGGTAACTATAGCGCGCATTTATAACTATGATGTTCATCAAAGGAGGGTTAAACAAGTTACCCCTACTGCTGTTGCTGCTGCAGACTCATGAATCAGAGTTTCAAATTATAATCGTTAAATGGAGGTATTATGATATATTGCGCCGATAAAAAAAAAAAGATATATTGCAACACGGTTTGACCTAACCGGTTGTTTGTATCTCTGATTTTTGCTACACATATGAAGTTTTGTTTCTGCTATGAACATATGAATAGAACATTAGCATTGCGATCATCGTTTCTCGTGTTATTGGAGTTTTGAGACCTATTTGTATTTTATTTTTTTGAAACACGAGACCTATTTGTATGTTTTTACTTTTTACATTTAAGGATGTGATAACTATTTGCCAGAATCTACTGGTCTTGATCAACGTTCTACTTAACTTGCAAGTGTTAGTAATAAGATGTGTTTCTAGAAGTAAGGAAGTAAAACCAAAAGTAAGTTATGTCGCTTTTGTCGGAAAAGTTTTGGATTTTATATTTGTATTTGAAATATTTGATGTTTTAGATAGAAGTACATAATAAATATTTGATGTTTTGGTTTAGTGCAAAGATTAAGCAATTAACATTCTTCTAAAAAATACTGTAAAATTTTATTGGTTGAACAATTTATAATAAAGTAAAGTTAACTTAAAAATATTTTATATTTTAAAATAATATATTTAAAAAAAACATTATGTAATTTGAAATGGAAAGAGATTATGTATTTAATTTTTATTAATAAAATGACGGTCCACATAAACTAGTCTTTTTTTTAACACAACATAAACTAGTCTTTAATTTCTTTGTTGATGGTTAGGGCTTGAGTTGACCCTTAGAAATAATAATAGTCCACATTTCACTTCTTTTTTCATGTATGTTAGTTTCATTTCTTTGTACTTCCAAACATATATCCTTGTATATATCTTTCATCCGGAAACCACATCCTATGCCAATGAATACTACTCCCTCCGTTTCATAATACTTGATGTTTTAGAAGAATAATTTTATTTCAAATTAGTTGAAGTTTTGAGATTTTAAGGTTACTTTAACTTTATTGGAAACTGTTCAACCAATTAGATTTCACAGTCTTTTTTATTATTGGTTAATTGATTTTAAAATTATATCTTTAAAATATTTTTTATTAAAAAATACAATTTTCTTAATCTTTGTGCACTATAGTAAAACATCAAGTATTATGAAACGGAGGGAGTATTACACTAGCATCTATATTATATGGAGTATATTTAAAATTCGAGAAACCCTGTTGGTAATTGGTTACAAAAAAAAATAGTTTGGGACTTGGGAGTAAATGGTATTATTTTGTTTAATCGGTCCAAAAATTGATGTATTTCGGTTCTTAACGTTATCATATTTTGTTAATAAAATTTAGGTTATGTTGATAATGACATGTAATTGTGTAAATACATTTATAGGTCTCCCACAAAAGACAATTTTTTTGGTCTAACAACTTTCATTTATATATGGCCAAGAATTTTCAAACCCTATTTACGTTTCAAAGAATTTGTGATTTTCGGTTGTTTCCCTATTGTATTCAAACGTTGAATGCATTAGATGTTCGTATATAGGATTCGAATTGACTCAAGTTGACTTCCTTAGACTTATACGATACAATACGATACATATGTTCATAACCAGGGACGGAGCTAGTTAAGAGGAGGTGGGGTCAGGTGACTCCAGTAGATTTCAATAAATAAATAGTTAGTAAGGAAATGTTAAAAAGATTGTTAGTTATGATGGTAAATGACCTAGTTAAAAAGTCTTGTATGACCCCACCACAGTTCGATTCTTCTTTTTTCATTTTTTTGGAACAAAAATAATGATTGAACTGTTGACTTTTAAATGAGCGTATTCTTTCTTTTTTTCTGGTGTCTTTGATATTTTCTTATTGCATGTATCGTTATGACTAGATTTTTTATTTCATATATTCTGTTACTAATATTTTATATTTATACACTTTATAGTTCCATGTATCCTGAATCCTTTTTATTCTAATAAATTTTATATATTTTTATTAGTTCTCAAAAAATAGTTCATTTAATTACTTTATTTTTTCCCTTAATTATTTTTCTCTAATTAATCTCTTAAATAAATAATGATGCCATACAAATTAATGAAATAAGAAATTATCATACAACATAAAATTTATGTAAATGGTATTCTATATGCAACCATTTAAAATTATTGTTTGATTTTTTTTTGTGTCTGCATAAATATTTTGCATATAATTTCTATATTTTATTTAACATTTAATATTTATATTTATTTAATTATATATTTTATTATTTGGTTTATGACCCCCGTAAAATATGTTTCTGGCTCCGCCACTGTTCATAACCAATATTGTTATGAGACTACTATGCGTATATAAAATCGAATTTTATAATGATAGCATTATTCGCATAGCGACAAGCATTATACAGTATTATGTGATCTTCTCAGTGACTTTACTTAAAAAGTATAAAGAAGAAATCTAAAAGTAGCAAATATGTTTATGATTATATTTTTTAAATAGATCGTAAAATGGTAAGAAAATAAATGTAGATATATTTCGCTATCTAAAAATGGAGAGATGGAGAAATGTACACGGAAAACGAGGGCGATTCTTTATTTTATTTTGGATCGAAGAAGCAGCTGGCTGCCCCCCCCGCCCCCCCCCCCCCCCCAAAGTTACTAAAGTGAATTTATCTGTTTGTGACAAAAAACGCGTTTTAGGATTAACGTTACAATATTCCATTATTCGTAACTGCTTGCTGAGGAACTTCAAATTTATCTCACAACTGTGCCTCTACCTTCTCTTAGTTTGACAGAAGATACTTATGCTTGGGAAATTGATGGGGTTGAATTGCAGGATTTCTCCACCTCCAAAACTTGGGAAGCTGTCCGAAACAGAGAATCAGAGAAACCTTGGGCTCGAAGCATCTGGTTTAAGGGTCATCTCCCTCGTCATGCGTTTACGTCCTGGGTTATCTATCAAGATTGTCTACCAACGAGATCAAGGCTTGTGAAGTGGGGCATGAACATATCCTCCGCGTGTTGTCTCTGTGATACGTCTGAAGAAAACAGAACTCATCTCTTCTTGAACTGTGAAGTAAGTGAAGAAGTGTGGGGTCTTGTTCTGAAACGCCTTGGTTACTCTTTTAGAGCCTTCCACACTTGGACGTCATTTACAGAATGGGTTGCTTTGCGAGATACGGTAACAAGCAGAACTCTGAAAAGATTGGTTGCGCAAGCAACAATTGTTGGTATTTGGACAGAGCGAAATAGCAGACTTCACAAAGGAGAATCTCATAGTCCAGCTATTGTTTTTAGGATCATTGATCGTCTCATCAAGGATGTGATACTGGGCAGAAGGAAGATCACAAAGTTTCAGCACCTGATGCAACTTTGGATTCGGTATGAGTAACCTCTCGGGCCTCATTAGATGTTAACTCAGTCTTGTTTATTTTTTGCCAAGTCTGACTTAACTATATTTTAAAACTTTTGTATCCGTACAAACTCTTCTCATATTATATATGAAATTCACATTTTGGCAAAAAAAAAAAAAAATTATTCGTAACTACTCTTCTCGCCTCATCTCTCTTCAATTTGACCTTTCTCGTGTCATAATCGTCTTGATCTTGGGACAGCCTCTTACCATTAAGCTATTAGTGCTATTAATATGGGGAATACATAACCTATTAAATACTCAAAATCACCAAAACCGCTTTTATCGGTATATGTCACTCGACATGAGAAACCTCTATTTCTCTCGTCAACATTTTGTTTTCCCTCCTGCTGATCTTGACCTTTATTCTCTTCTCCATCTCCATATACTTTTTAGTTTACAATAATCGATTAAAGAACTACTAGATCGCACGGGTATTAATTTTTAGTTTTAGTTTTTATTTATTTATACTAAATAGTATATTTGTAATATTTGATCGTTTTATATTGACTAAGGTAGGGGTGAATATTTGGGTATCCACTCGAATTCGGTTAAAATTTATTCGGATTTGAGTTTTTTTAGTTTAAAGATTCTAACTCTATTCGAGTATTTATAACCTTTGGTTCCGGTTTGATTCAGATCTTTGCGGATTTGATAACCCGTTAAAACTATTTTTAAATTTTCAAAATTTATATATCTTTAAATTTCTCTAAATCTAAAGCCAAAGTACCTAAATTAAAAATTAAAAATAGGTTTAACTTGAATATTTGGATGAAGAATAAATATATATTTTAAGTATTTTTGATGTTTTGATTATTGTTTATCTACTTTAAATGTTAACTTTTGATTATTTTTTATATTTCAAATATTTTAAACAACTTAAAATAGCTTATATCTTAGATATTAATTCGAAAATAGCTAACATATTAAAGTATATAAATATGATTTAAATACATTCGAATATCCAAAATATTTCGTTCGGATAAGGTTTGGTTATGGTTCTCTAGATACCAAGTTTGGATATTATCTAGTTTCAGTTTAAATTTGCTAATACTTTTTCGTTCAGATTTTTTAAATGAAAAGTTGATATTATAATTTCCAGAATTGTTTGTCTAATAAAAACATTTTTTTTTTGAATTTGACATTGATTTAATGGAGAAGTTAATGAAGTGTATTAAATTCAAATTCAATTTTGGAAACACACATTAATCTAAGTGGAAAAGACAAAATATTAAAATAGGAAGTGTCATTTAATTGTGTATTTAATTTAAATATAATTTTGGAAAATACATTAATCTAAGTGGAAAAGACAGCACTAAAATAGAAAGTATTATTTAATGTCAGTGGCATACCATTGTAATTAAAAGTGAAAACTAAGGGGTATTTTATATGGGTACTTCTCTTTTAATAATATAGATATATAGTTTATTTATTCTTATAGTCTATCATTAACCTAGATACCTGATATATATACCAAAATCATATTCAAAGATCACACTTTGTTTATTTAAAAATAAATCGGATCAGTGGGAATCAATTTATTTAGTTTAATTTGTTGTCTCGTTTGGTGTAGGTTGGTATCTAAGTTTCTCTCAGACGTTCCACTACCACTAACACTAACAATAATATTTTTCTCAAATCAGATAGCGTTTTGGTCTCTTTTCATATATATGCTATTCGAAATTTGAGGGCCGGTAATCTCTCTATCTTAAGTAGGTTTGCTCTGATGCCAGTTTCATACAATCACCGACTTCTAGAAAATACATCAGGTTTCGAAGTCAATGAATACATCTTTATATATGCACCTTGTAATCACACAACTGTACACCTGCTGATTTGGCTTGGGCTGACTATAGCTAACTCTTTTGAACTTTATTCTTAGACAATAATTTAGAAGAATATTTTCTACTTCTTCCAGCGAAGGTTAAACTCCCATGAAGGATGTGTTGAGCCATGGTAGTAAGATGGGATTAGAATAGCCCTAAAATCTCATGGGTCAACATTATGATGATAACACCAACCTTCTCCTTTTTACAAGTATCACTTTGTATAGTGAAATTTGTAGGATTTTACGATCAATTAATGTACAAAAAAAATTACTGAACATTATAAGCATTGTCAAGCTTAATTGTTAAATGAATCTGATAAGAAAACAATCAAAAGTTGACAAAAAATAATATTGAAGATTAGTTTCTATAAAAATACCTATGAATAGCTTAGAACACAACACTGAGTCGAAATATGAAATTGATTGATCATATGATTATAACTCGACTCCAATAAGTGTAAAGCTTGGTTGGACAATTGGTGGTCAACACCTTTGAATTTTGACCTTTTCGTCTTCACCCATATTGAAATATATACATTTCCTTAGAACTGGTCTCGTGGACTTTAGCTGTTATCTAGCTATGATAATGTGGTCAATCAGATCCATTTCTTTATTTGTTTTGAGTTATAAAAAGTAATAATTTTACTCGTGGCGATATAATAAGACTACAATTCAAACTTAACAAAACCCGATTGAGGTTATCTTCTTCAGGACGGTACATTACATTACACTATATTAATTCGCACAGGAAAAAAGTGCACGCCTATACACACGAAAACCTCACACAGTCATAAAGCATATCACTATAGGATCTTTGTGGAAAGTATCAACATCGTAGGATTGGGTGTGTTTTCCTAATTTTTACCGAGTTTTATAAAGCATAAGGAATTAATCATTCATATCAAGGGTCCATTATCATTAACCTATGGTAAGTTAAAAATGTAACGTACTTACTGAAAAAGTGTTGCGAGGGGAGAAACCGATAGAAAGGAGAGTGACTTTATACAGAAGCAACCGACTTTGGGTAGAGAAAATAAAAAAGCTAACACCGCGTTAAAATACACACGTGCCTACAATTTTACGGTGTTGCTGGGTCACAAGAGATGGCTCGGTTCCATGACCATGACACTTCATTCTATCATCAGACGCAAAAGGTTGTGTAATGAGAAAAGCGTGTAACCAACCACCCAACAAAACAAAAGTGTCTTTCTCTCTCAAAAAAAAAGTGTCTTAAATTTTAATTTTTAAACAAAACGGAACTTGAAATAGAGAACTGAAAACGAAATGGTAGCCAAGAAACAAAAAAGTCATGCTGCTATTTATTTTCTTATACTAACAATAAAACTATAAATGGCTTTAACAGGAGTACTAAAAAATAACTGATGGTGGAGGCGTGGAACAATAAATAGTTAAGAGGATTTGGTGACCGATGACTTGTCGGAGAAGAAGCAAACTCTCTGCTGAGGTATGCTTTGTGTCAGCTTATGTTCGAAGCTTCTTTCTGACGCGTTTACTCCTTTTTGTAATTGTGTTCTTAAATTCCTGTTTTAACTATCTCCCAGTTTATTCATTTCATTTTATTAACTATGAATTTCCATTAGTTTTGTCTCTTTCTGCTGGCTTTGTCTGTGCCTCACATCATTTTTGCATTTTATACTCTATCTACGTAAAAGTTTGCTCCCTGTTTTCATTTGTTTTTCTGTAGTTTGGTTGTAGTTCCGGTTATACTTAAATATTCTTGTAAAATACTATGTTTTTTACTAATAGTTAACGGGAAAATTGACAAACAATTCTTTTTTTTCAAAAAGAAAATAATTGAGCTTGTGCAACTTTTTCAAAAAGAAATAATACTCCCTCTGTCCCACTTTAAGTGGTGTTTTAGGATTTTTATTTTGTCCCATTTTAAGTGATGTTCTCACTAATCTAGGTAGAATTTAATATGATTTGAATTTTATGACCAATTATAAAATACTGTACTTTTTTATTATTGGTTAAACTAGTTTTATTTAATGTATTTTTATGTTACCAAGATAAACTACATAAAAATATGTGTTTTCTTAATCTATGTGCAATAACCTAAAACATCACATAAAGTGGAACAGAGGGAGTAATAAATTGTGCAGACTGTAATACGGAAAGAATAGGCGAGAAGACGTCAAGTCAAAATATAATTTTATGTCAGGATCACAGATTTTCTTTTCTCGTAAAAAACGTTTTTAATGGAAAGACAACTTGCCGTTAAAAGTTAAAAATCAAGGAAAGCCGCCGGGAGCTTAAAATAAAATTGGAAAATGAACGGTCCAATAATCACATGTGCCTTGCCTTCTATCATGCGCTACTCGTATCTTTCAGTCCACCGTTTTAATTTACCTTGCTAACGTATATGGTTCTTTTTTTTTTATTCCTACAAGCAAACTTACATGAGGTAAACATGTTGCTTCGATTTTTAATTATGTAAATGTAATGTTAAAGTTTACAATTTTTTTTTCACGTTAAGAATCCAGTTGATATTGAATTTCTACCTTCAAAGTTCACATCCTTGTAGTTGTAAGTTGTAACCCATCAAACACACACCAACCATTTGCAAAGAGTTATTATTTTTTTTTTTCGTCACAAAAAAAAGAGTTATTTTTTTCAAGCACGTAGTAAAAAAGAAATGTAAACTCCGAATGATATTTGGACCAGAATAAAATGAGAGACCAAATTGTAACTATGCCGTTAGGAAACAAGACACAATGTCGAATAAAGAAGAAATGAATTGAAATGAAGGGACAAAAATTTATTTCCCGGCGAAGGACGGCACCGTCACGCTGCCATTCATGACCGTACGCTTTCCATGACTGGCGTTTACCCGCGGTGACCAATTTTTTATTTATTATTATATATATTTTGGTATCATTTTATTATATGTGTATTACATTTTTAATATTCTTGCCCCCGTTAATGAGAGGACATAAAATAATAAGACAAAACTAATGGGAAACCTCCTAAATCCAAGCTGTTTTCCAGAAGAACTCAAACTCCATAAAAGTTATATTCACACCTCTATTTCTCTTCCCTTATCTCAAATCACACAAACCATTACAAAAAACATATCATATCATCAATTCACCTGACAAATCTAAAGAAAAGTTCTCTCATCTGAAGATGACAATGATGATGATATCTCTATAAACTATCCGCTCAGAGATTCCATCTTTTCTATTACATGGAGAAGAAAATAGAAGAAGATCATCATCAAAAACAACAACAAATGGAGCAGCTCAACAGTACCAAGAACACAGAGACTAAGATCCAGCACCAAGAAGACCAACAGCAACAAATGTTTCAAGCAACAACGTCATCGCACATGGCGAATCTAGATACGTCATCAGATCATCATCATCAGTTGGAGCTAGCTGGGAACAACATTAATCTAGCAAGCATCTTCGATGCTCCAGTTTCATCACCTTTTCCTTATTCTTATTTAGAAGATCCCGATCCTTTTCTTGACTTTCTCCCACAAGACCATCATCAATTTTCTTCATCCTCTAATTCATCTTCTTTTTCATTCGATGCCTTTCCTCTCCAAAACAACAATACCAACCTCTTTAATACGGATTTACCCTTGTCTCAACCTTCAACAACAAAGCGTGCGTCATCAGAAGTTGTGAACATAGCACCGATGTCTCCAAACTCAAACTCAGTCTCCTCTTCATCCAAGGAAGTTGCAAACGATAATATTGATAAAAATGTTACTCTTAAAGATCCAGAAGAAGGAGAACAAGAGCAAAAGGGTACTAAGCCACAGTAAGTAATTAATTAACTGATTCATTTATGTTTGGGTTGGGTTTGGAATATATTAAAATTCTGTGTTATGTTTTGAAGGTTGAAGGCAAAGAAGAAAAACCAAAAGAAGGCAAGAGAGGCTAGGGTTGCGTTTCTGACGAGGAGCGATATTGATAATCTTGACGATGGTTATAGGTGGAGAAAGTACGGCCAGAAAGCTGTCAAAAACAGTCCTTATCCTAGGTAATATATATTACTATGTATACATGTGGCTTAGCTAGATCCATATATATCATCAGCACTTTGCAATGCATCTGTGTTAACATATACTTGATATGCATAAGTAATATACTTTACTTTTTTTTTGGTCAAAAGTAATATATTTCACAAGATCCGGTTTTCCTACTGATAAAAGAATCATCTACAATTTCTACATGAATTTCTTTTTGGTTCCATATAGCATTTGCTAGATGCTCGCCCTAGATTCAGTGTGCTCTATATGTGCATATCACATGACTCTAATTCATATTCTACAAATGTTCAACTATGATAATATATATAGACGACTGTATACCTAATACGCGTTTTGTGTAGGGTCCAAAATGTTTGAATTTTCGTTTCCAAGAATATATTATCGTTCCATTCCATGAGGTTTCTGTGTTTTTTCTTCCCTTGATTTTGGTTGCTTGTGTCGGAAGATGTCTATCTCAACTAGTTCCAAACTTGATCTAGAGATCTTCTTTTCCTCATATCTTCCAAATTTAATTTTCCCCAAACTTTATAGTAAACACGTTTAATTTATTTATATACATAATATTTAATATCAAGTCTTATAATGTACAGAAGCTATTACCGTTGCACAACAGTGGGTTGTGGAGTGAAGAAGAGAGTGGAGAGATCCTCTGATGATCCTTACATCGTCATGACAACCTACGAAGGTCAACACACTCACCCATTTCCCATGACACGTGGACACATCGCAATGCTTACGTCACCAATCCTCGACCATGGTGCAACCACGACGTCATCATCATCATTTGCTATCCCTCAGCCACGCTACTTGCTGACCCAGCATCACCAACCCTACAGTAGCATGTACAACAACTCTCTAAGCATGATTAACCGAAGCTCCTCAGATGGCACTTTCGTAAATCCAGGATCATCATCATTCCCTGGATTTGGTTATGACATGTCACAAGCTTCTACTTCAACTACTTCGGCCATTAGAGATCATGGATTACTTCAAGATATTCTTCCTTCTCAGATCAGGTCGGATACTACTAACACCAGAACCAATCAAGAGGATAAGAAATGAAGAACGTTATTTTTGCAGGGGCAATTGTTTTTTTGGCCGGAACCGGTTGATATGTTTTACGAGGAATTTTTGGCCGGCTTAGATAATTAAAGAACGATCATAATTAAACCGATATTGCTGGCTGGCTTTCTAATGTTCTTCTTGATCAATATCTAGTATCGAATAACCGATGCTAACTAGGAACATAGGTTTGTAGCATATGTGATTTAGATATAACTTCATCTTTCTATTTTGAGTATTAATAAAAGTGTACATTTTATTCGAAGACTATATACGGACGGAGTGTAAACTAAAAATAAAATTGGTACTTTTTCTATGGTTATAAATCTAGGACTAGGAGTATGAGTATGCTTGTGCCAAAAAAAAGGAGTATGAGTATGCATTTGGAGCTCGGTTAAATTATACTCATACTCCTAGATTTATAATTTAACCGAACTCCAAAGGCATATCATACTAGGAGTATATACAGTATATAGACTTTTCACACCATTTAATTTGTAACTAGATCTTGACCTGTGCGACCGCACGGGTATTAATTTTCAGTTTTAGCTTTTTTTATACTAAATAATATATTTATAATATTTAATCGTTTTATATTGACTAAGTTAGGGGTGGGTATTTGGGTATCCACTCGAATTCGGTTAAAATCTATTCGGATTTGAGTTTTTTGAGTTTAAAGATTCTACCTATATTCGGGTATTTATAAACTTTGGTTCCGGTTTGATTCAGATCTTTGCGGGTTTGATAACCCGTTTAAACTATTTTTGAATTTTCAAAATTTATATATCTTTAAATTTCCCTAAATCTAAAAATAAAAATAATATAACATGTAAATTTGAGTAATGTAAGCCAAAGTACCTAAATTAAAAATTAAAATAAGTTTAACTTGAATATTTGGATGAAGAAAAAATATATATTTTAAATATTTTTGGAGTTTTGATTATTGTTTATCTACTTTAAAATGTTTACTTTTGATTATTTTTTATATTTGAAATATTTTAACCAACTTAAAATAGCTTATATCTTGGATATTAATTCGAAAAATAGCTAACATATTGAAGTATATAAATATGATTTAAATACATTTGAATATCTGAAATATTTCGTTCGAATGAAGTTTGGTTATGGTTCTCTAGATACCAAAATGGTAAATCCGTTTGGATATTATCTAGTTTCGGTTCAAATATGCTAATATTTTTTCGTTCAAATTTTTTAAATGAAGAGTTGATATTATAATTTTCAGAATCGTTTATCTAATAAAAATGTATTTTTTGAATTTGACATTGATTTAATGAAGAAGTTAATGAAGTGTATTTAATTTAAATTTAATTTGGAAAACACATTAATTGAAGTGGAAAAGACAGCATTAAAATTGGAAATATTATTTAATGTCAGTGGCATACCATTGTATATAAAAGTGAAAACTAAGGAGTATTTTATATGGTTACTTCTCTTTTAATAATATAGATCATGCTATCAACTAGTCGGACTCTCGTTTTTATTCAAGTCTTACATTTATTGTATTTCTATAATTTCCAAACGATGTGTATATTGATCACATAATTGAATGTTCATCGATTTTCAAGTTTCAAAATTATCATACTGCCCCTTCATACTTATTCTGAATAGGCACTACAATTTCAACAATTAAAACAAATAGCTTAAACAATCTTCCCTTAGTTTCGTATTGTAAGTAGTTTTAGCAAAAAAAATATTTTGAAATATGAATAGTTTTAAAACATTTTAATATAATTTTTGTATTTATGGTATATTGTGTAACCAATAAAAATATGTTAGTTTTTTTATAATTGGTTAAATTTATATACTCTCTCCATTTCAATAAGATCCACTTTCTAGGAAATTTTTTTGTTTCAAAAGATATATTTTTTTATGTTTTCAAGGTACTTTTTGTCAACTAATAATGAAAAATTGTTGTTTTCAAAAATATTAATTATATTTCTTAAAATTTTATTGGTTTAGAAATATAGAAAACATAAAGTTACAAAAAACCATGCAGCAATAACTATATTTTAATATATTTTTTTAATAAGTGTGAAAATCTTATAATATGTATTATTTTGAAGTGGAGGGAATATTAAATAGTATTCTCAAAAAGTAATAGATTTTTTAATATTAAATTTTTTATCTAAAACTATTTACAAATGGAAAGAGGGAGTATAAGATAAATAGCTTTGGTCACATGGATGCTGCATATTAGCTTTTGGTATGCAGATAAATGTAAATTCATATTTATCTTTATATAATACTCAGGAAAGGTCTTTCTTTTGGTCTTAAACTCGAAGTCTCTTTTACAGTCTTCTTCGCGGCGACTTTTATGTTAGTCTTCCATTATCACAAATAATATTCAAAATGACTTTTAGGATTGATAAGCACACCATTTGTGTAACATGCGTAGTTGACTAACCATTTGCTGTAGATATGGCCATATGAACCATATTTTAACATAGTCAACATTACTTTTTTTTTGTTAGCAGTCAACATTATTTATTTAATTCTCCTTTTCCATAACCAAATGGAAACAGGATCGTATCTAGCGTAAGTTTTCTTTTAAAGAAGTATTTACATACAAGATAAAAAACTGAATTGTATATAATAACACTATTATATAACTATATTAATGTCTTTATATATATCTTATACCAGTTTGTGCAAGTCATCCATTGACATTAGTTAACAAACGCAAACCTAAACCCACACACCGATGTGTACAAAATACATATATATAGATATATCATAAAGTTTCTGCATGAAGCTATATATGTGTGCATATGTGCTTTAGGTCTTTTTCAGGAAGGCGATAGCTACGCAAGTGATGTATGGCTGATATTAAATACTATAAAAGTAAATGCAAAAAGCACAGAGTTAGTAATGTCCATAATGGATTGTCGTTTAAACACTAAAAAATAGAAACAGGAGGAGTTCTAACAGGCTACTCATCAACCCTACTCCATCACCTAGGCCTGGGCATAAAATCCGGAACCCGAAATCCGAACCGAACCCGAACCGAAAAACCCGACCCGTTATCCGACCCGAAATGTAAAAATACCCGAATGGGTCTTGTAGGGTGGTATAAAAAATATCCGAACCCGAACTGGTATTAACCGAACCCGAACAGGTAACCCGAAAAATCCGAAACTAATAGTTAATATAAATATTTTAAAATATATATATATATATATATATAAGTATTTTAGTTATTAAATTTAATATTCGTGATAATATGATATATAATAATAAATATTAACAATATTAAAATGTTTTAAGTACAAAATTAGTTATAAAGAAGTAATTTATAATTTGTTCATTGGAATAACAAGTCTACTCTCTATAATATAATGTATATTGTTTACAAATAATGTTTGTTTTCATGTTTGATTTAATATTTTATTGTTATTTTAGCAATTTTATGTGTGATAGATTAATTTTTATTAATTTAGTTGTTTTTCTTTACGTTTTTTTTAAGTTTTTATTTTTTTACTTTGGTTATATCCGAACCGAACCGATATAACCCGAACCCGAATGATATATGATTACTTTATGGGTTTTAGGACGCAATATAGTTATTATCCGAACCCGAAGTGTTATTATCCGAACCCGACCCATACTAATGAAATTTTACTATGGGACCTAGGAGCGTAAACCCGAAAACCCGAAAACCCGAAAATCCGAAAAACCCGACCCGAACGCCAACGGGTACCCGAACGCCCAGGCCTACCATCACCAATTAAGTATCAAAACAAAGCATGCTTTGTATATTATGGAGAGTTAATACTAATCAATATGTTTCTTTATTACATCAAGCTTCAAACATGACACATATACTTGTACGTACATATACATTAGTCTATTTTTATTGCTGCCGGTTGTGTTAGATCTTAAATGTTGACAGTAAAAATAAGTTGTAGTAGTTGAGCCAGACTTGATGTTCGAACCGAGACTCATAATATTTTTGATTTATCAAACTTTTCATCAACTTTTCAAAATAGCCTGAAGAATCATATATATTGGTATGGACCAAGCCCAAATTTTCTTCATTAAAAGAAGCCAGAAATGGAGAATTATACATATAATGAACAAGCAAATAAATTTTATTTGAGATTATGAAAACTTCGGCTTAGTGAGAACCTAGCAATGATTTTGGAATTATTAAATAGGTGTGTTCCTTTGCTTCCTAAGGGCACTTGTTAACAAAATCAGAAGTTGAATCTTAATCTGGATTCCAACAAAACTGAAAACTGTCTAATAGTTTTTGATTTTGGATTTGATTCATGCGAAGATCTGTCTTAAAAAGTGAAGCACGATGACTCTCTCTACCTTCTTATGAATTTGAAACTTGCATGATAAAAGTGTTATTCAGCCAAACATGTTTTTGTATTTGTAGCATGCAGATATGCAACTCTTCATAAATTTTCGTACTATGAAAACTTGGAATCTGAAGAAAGGGAAATTTAAAAACTTCAACTACTCAATCCAAAGGTTTCACAATTAATGTGATCTCAAGTAAAATTTGAAACAAAGGGGAAAGTAATAGATTCATAATCTGTTGTTCAAAAAGGGAGGCAGAGAAACATCGTCTAAGAAGTTAAATCACTTCGTCTTGTCTGTTGTTTCACCATCTTCATTTGCAGCTGAAGATTCCTTTAGAATATGTGCACCAAGTCATAAGCAAATCTACTCCATCGTTAAGGGAACATAATACTGAGAGAAACAGAGACAATATAGAGCTGTTTTCTAATGTGCATATTAGCCTTACCTTTTTCTCTAAACGCTTACTAAACCAAAAGGCCATTGAGAGTCTGACCACAAGATTTTACCTACACTATACCATTCAGATGTTCTATCATAAAGCTAATCAAACCAATGATCTACGTTTTCACATTTTCATAAAACAAGTGTAACCACGAGAGATCGAGATCCAAAAGGATACGTCCAGAACAGCACAAAAGACTGCAAAATAAGATAAAAACAAGACCGTAATTAGAGCTTGACAGGCTGATAATAGCACATAAAAGGACAAAACTGAGAGTAGCTTAAGGTTGAGTGGTGATGTCATACCATAAGGCCACCAAGAAAGCCGTCAAAAAGAACACGATTCCACGAATCAAAGTACAAGTCTGCGGAGAATCCTGCCTTAGCAATGAGTCCAACAGATGTGATCAACATCACCACAAAGTAAAACACAAAACCAGTCAACCCCGTGAATCCACTAATCCCCGCAAGGACTCCAGCGATGATAGACAGAAACGTCCGGCTGCAAAACAAGACACAGACATAGTCAAAACAAGAATCAAAGCTGTTCTGTTTGAAAGAAAAAAACAGAGTTGTGGTAATGAATAAAAAAAAAAAACCTGTTCTGTATGACTTTCAAATTCTTCTGCAGATTCTCTCCACTGAAGGTTGGAATATCACTCATGGCATCCTTTGATCTCTTCTCAGACGAACCCATTGCAAATCTGACAAACACAAGTTCCAAATTACACATCGCGTCTGCGAAAAGACAGAACTTTTGCTTGTCCTTATAGTTCTAGATTAGAGCAAAGGTGAGAACTTTGCTTCTTGTTCTCATAATCGATCAGAAACCCTAAATTTGTATTGAATAGAGCTGAAAGATTAGGACTTTCTAATCGAAGTACCGATTCCATATCATCCCAACAAATCTAAAGACTTTACGACCAAAACCCAAAATAGTCAATGTAAGATCGATCTGGTTTAACGATATACTATGAGATCTACGCAAACATAGAAGAAGGGGATAGAAAAACTTACAGTTAGAAACGAGATCAGGAAGAGCAAAGCAGCGAATCTGAGAGAGAGAGAGAGAGAGAGAGAGAGAGAGAGAGAGGTTATCTTCTAAAGCCCATTCAAAGCCTCTTAACAGGAAGCAAAAAAAAAACTTATATATATTTTTGGGCTATATTTTTTGTAGTTAAAAACAAATAATTTCTTTCATATAATTAAATAGACATAATCTGATATACAAGTGCAATTCCTAAGAGAGTGAATTGGTTTTGTTAGCTATATGGCAGTATATATTAAATAACAAAATATATAGAATTTGCAAACTTTGATATATAAGTTGTTTGTTATCTTTTTCTTGTTGTTGTTCTAAATTTTAATTGATAATTTGTAGTGAAAAAAAGCTAAGAGACACTTTGTAGAATAGTAAATTGCCTGTTTTGCTCTTAATAAAAAAAATACAAAAAATAATCCTAGAATATCATTAAAACATGTTTATCCAATGGAGAAATACAAAAGAAAAATGACATCCTCGCTTCTGTAATTAGCTAGCAAAATGCTTAGTTTTTCTTCTTCTCTCTTTTTTTTTTTTTAACTAGCTTCTGTAATTAGCTAGCAAAACTAGCTTTAGGGGGTGTTATTGGATTCCTAATATGTAGAGATTTTTATAGATTTGGATTTTATAATAATTCTGGTGTTATTCAATTAAGACTTTTAAAAAGTATGTTAAAGGTTGATGTTATTGATTTATGAATTTATAATAAGTATTTAGAAGTTTACAAAAATCTAGAGTTATTTGATTCATTGTTTTTCAATATCAATGAAAAAATTGTGTTATTCAAAAAATAAAGAAAGTTATTGATTTTGTCATCTTTTAAAATCTGTAGTTATTAGATCATTGATTTATAAGAACTTGCTTTATAAAATTTGTCTCTCGAAATATTGCATCTAGCCCTAGTATTCTTAAAAACTCTTTTTATAATTTAACAAAAGCAAATAACAGGATCACAAACTACATTCCGTAGCCGTCAAAACTATAAGACGCCTGGGTGTAGTAAGCTATTGTTATCATAACATCTCTATCAATGGTGGTTTTAAATGTATCATAATCATTCAAACTCAATCACTGCTTTGATGAAGATTTATGTTTTCTCTCACTTGATTATTCTCCTCAGCTCTAAACGTTCGAGCATCTGTAGTATCACCCATTCCAACTGCAGAACGAACGTAGTTGCACCATTTACAAATATGAGTTGCAGATCTTCAAATTTTGCAACAGAATCATAGCGTAGATGGGTATGTGTGGAATGTTTCTGTGGATAAATAAAAATTGTTTTCAGTTATAATATGTTTGAAAGCTTTAATAAATTTATGTAATCAAATACTACCTTTAGATACTCATCCCACACCTCATCTGGTTTATCCAAATCCAGAATTACAGCGTTGAAGATCCAAATAGTTTTGGTGTATGGTTTTCAAAATTGTATTCTACTTAGGTAGTGCTTGTGTTCTTTTTGGCATCCAAGTTTTTCATTGAGAACAGCTAAGATTTTTTAATCCACTGTAAACTTGTTTATTAGACCACTAGCATCACGCCGATGAATAGCATCGACAACAGATCGGCCAAGAGTTTTGTTTCCTCTTGTACTCATTGACTACACATACCTTTTTCTTTACTTTTCTGTGAATTTCCCATCAGTTAGTTATAGTAATATATCACATAATCAAAATCAATATAGATAGGAAAAGAAACGCAAAGCAAAATATGAAAAAAGATGCAATCAAACGAAGCATGCATGTTATACGTGCAAAAGTTAGAAATGAATAATACCTGCAGAGACAAAAGTTCTAGTAAAGCTAATGATTATAACTCGTCTTTGACTTGGAGATAATTATTAGAAATTGAATAGTCGGCAAAATAACCGATAATAACAAATGCAACAAACATAATATTATTCAGTACTTTAGAGATAAACTCTACCAAAGTTTAAAATTATTTATAGCTAAATAATCTGTTATAATCTACAAGATTCTTTGACAAATTTTTTAAGAATCTAGAAATTCTTTTTAAATCTATTAAACTATTTATTTTCTAAAATAATCAAAACTATTTTAAAATCTTAAACCAATAACATCCCCTTAGTTTATTTGTCATTTTTCTTTCCACCGGATTGGAAATCCATAAGCTACTTTGCTACCCAATTTAAAATCTAGTCCATGGTTGTGCAACTCGGATAGACTGCAACAGAGACGAGAGCAGAGAGAACTGTAAAATTCTTGGCGATTGAATAGTATGAGGTGAACGCATATGAATAAAATCCTCGTTCCATTCATGGCGCGTTTTCAATATGATATAATACTATGCAAATATTCATAGCTGATAACAAATTATCATGTTTGAACAGCAATTATTAATTTAGTTTTGAAGTGAGAACATTACATGAGTATTCATCATATGTTTACGTCAAGTTTTATTTAATTTTGAAATGAAAACAGATTACATAGTAATAAAGCCCGGGTAAAAACGAAACATGCGACTTAATAATAATTATATTCAGGAGGATAATGCTGGAAGAAAAGAACCTCCAACTCTCCAGAATTCGCCATCAACCTATCTTTACCAATTGCACTGTTAGATAAACTGATACTCGTTTCATAAACGTCTGGATAGACACTTTCACCTATAGTAAACATGTAATACGAGTCAGTCATGTGGATCCGGAACAAACTATCTTCCCTTCCCTCAACTCCGCCCAGGACTACTTCACCATTTGCAACTCTCCAAACCCCTGATTCGCCGCATTGACTTGGGTTTACGAACTTAATGCTAAGTTTAGTTGATTCACGTATGACAGTATCTGGTGTTGATGGTGGTAATATAAACATAACGGGCTCGGGTGCTATAGTTGGTCTAGTGAACATTACCGGTTGGTGTGGGCATGTCTTGGGATCTGAGGAACTTGGATTCATTCGGCAAATCCACATGTTGTAGTCGGCCGACATGAAGCTGATGTAATAGGGAACGTTGGGCAAGACTTGCCCTCCGTCGACAGAAAACACTACGTCCGTCACCACAGGCGGTCGGGGCGGTCCTTGAATACCAGGGGGCGGGGCCTGAAACAAAACGGAAATGGGATCCACATTTATATTGTAAAGACATAAAATACAAATAAAAGAAATTATAAAATATAGGAAAAAAATACTCAAAAACCAAAGAGTAGATAGGAACACGAAAATATAAAAATTTATATAGAAAAGAGATTTATTTATGTTAAATGTGAGCTCTATAATTACAAAAATTCTAATAGCGTTTTTTCTTTTTCTCAGTTCAATGTACATATAAATACTCATAAACTTTAATTACAGAATTTTTTTATTTTTTAAAATATGGCCTTTGAAAACGGGAGCCGTAGGCCTAGGTTTTACCATGCTTGGCTCAGGGACGCCACTTACTTGTCCAACAACACCAGGTGGTTCTTGAATACTAGGGGCCTGAAAAAAACGGAATGGAGCCCACATTTATATTGTAAAAACATAAAATACAAGTAAAAGAAATGATAAAGTAGAAGAAATAAAAAAATACTCAGAAACCAAAGAGGAGATAAAAACGAGAAAAAATAAAAAAGTACATTAAAAAGAACATTTATTTATGTCAAATGTGGGCTCTATAACTATAAAAATTTTATTCGTGTTTTTTTCTTCTTTTTTCAATCAATTCAATGTACATTTAAATACTCCTAAATTTTAATTATATAAATATATATTTTTTTAAAATATGGCCTTTGCAAACAGGCCTAGGCTTTACCATGCTTGGCTCAGGGACGCCACTCACTTGTCCAACAACACCAGGCGGTCCTTGAATACCAGGGGCCTGAAACAAAACCGGAATGGAGCCCACGTTTATATTGTAAAGACATAAAATACAAGTAAAAGAAATGATAAAATAGAAGAAATATAAAAAAAAAAATTCAGAAACCAAAGAGTAGATAGAAACGAGAAAAAATAAAAAATTATATTAAAAAGAAAATTTACTTATGTTAGATGTGGGCTCTATAACTATAAAAAATTATTTGTGTTTTTTTTTCAATTCAATGTACATTTAAATACTCCTATACTTTAATTATATAAACATTTTTTAAAAAATAATATATGGCCTTTGAAAACGGGGTTTCTAGGCCTAGGCTTTACCATGCTTGGCTCAGGAACGCCACTCACTTGTCCAACAACACCAGGCGGTCCTTGAATACCAGGGGCCTGAAACAAAACCGAAATGAGGCCCACGTTTATATTGTAAAGACATAAAATACAAGTAAAAATGACAAAATAGAGGAAATAAAAAAAATATATTCTGAAACCAAAGAGGAGACAGGAACGAGAAAAAATAAAAAATTATATAAAAAGAGAAGATTTATTTATGTTAAATGTGGGCTCTATAATTATAAAATTTTTATTAGTGCTTTTTTTTTCTTTTTAGTTGTACATATAAATACTCCTAAACTTTAATTATATAAACATTTTTTTTCAAAACATATATGGTCTTTGAAAAGCGGTTCCTAAGCCTAGGCTTTACCATGCTTGGCTCAGGGACGCCACTCACTTGTCTAGGATGATGTTTTTTTTCTTTTTTGCAACTAACACCAGATGATGTTGTTATGACAACGACCAAGAAACAGATCATGATCAATCGCGATGTTGTCATATTTGTGTATGTTTATTTCTGAGTTTTTGTGTTCTTTTGTGTGTGTGATATGGCTTTGAATTTTAAGTTCCTTTTATAGAGAGAGATTAGGGAAATAGTGGGATTCAATACTACTCCACTTGCTTTTTTTTTTGACTAAATTCTACTCCACTTGCTTTCTTATACGGTTACAATTTATAAACGTTGACTATTCCTTACAATGTGGATCTTGATCATGGGTGAATGTACGTAGTATGGATAACATGGGGGTATGTCCGTATGTGCACCCACTCAATGCTTGAAGTACTAACGTTGACTTTTGCTTACAATATGGATCTTTCACTCGTATTCTTCTTTTACCACTTGTGCATCCAACTAAAAAAATCCACTTGGATTCGCCCATGATCGGGTTGTGGATCCGGGGGTAATTTTCGTCAAAGCTACCAACTGATTATAAGTTGCTACAGACAAGTTTTCAAATGTTAAGTTTCATGATTTTCAAATTTTAACCAACGGGTGCTGATGAAATTTATTTTATCTTACCTCACTTTACTTCTGATGCAAGATATTTCTCACATTCTAGACGCTTAACGTACAAACTCTTAAAATAATGACTTCAACGACACTCGTAGCAATAACCTCTTTATTCCCCCTTACAATAATGAATAAGACCTTTTTTGGACAAACCCAATATAGAAATTACATGTTGGTTCTTTATCAACGATTGACAAAAAACACTCTTCAGGAGGTCGAGCGAATAAATTCTAGTGAACTTTCATATATTGTTTATTAAATCAAACGTTATGGTGTAAGTAAATCGGTCTATGATATTATCAGTAGCGGATCTAGACCAGATATTTGACGGGGGCACATATATAATACATATATTTAAAATCATTTTATATAGTATAATAAAATAATAATTTATTAAAAATATTATAAACTATTAATCATAAAACATAATCAAGTATAAACTGTCAAAATAATTAACACTAACTTTTTCAACACATGAATTTTTTAATAAAATAACTTTAAGAATTCTAAAACTTCTTTATAAATGTTATTAGTCACATTAATTCTGTTACACTTAAAGTAATCTGAAAAATATATAGAAAGTATCTTCAAATTTACATTATATAACAATTTATCAAAATTGTATATAACTTGTTTTTATCATCATACCATAAAGAAAAAAAATAAAAATCTAAAATATGAAATAAAATATACATAGAATGTGGCGTAAAAACTTGAAATCTAAAGATGAATATATAAAATATAATATAAAGACTATGAAAAGATGTTGTCCAGAAAAAGACTATGAAAAGACAAATAGACAAAGGAACAAGTAGACGTATCAATCAAATTAATTACAGCAAAATTGAAAAAAAAAAGATGAGAATAATAATAAAATGGATGGATATCGAACCCTGGAAAGAGCAGAACATTACTGAAGCATCTTTACCAATTACTCTACAGAACTGAGTTGTTCCCTATCTTGTTAAGACTTTACTTCGTCTTGTGTGTTGTTTCACTCTTCATTTGCAGCTGAAGATTCCTCAGAATATGTGCACCAAGTCATAAGCAAATCTACTTCATCGTTAAGGAAACATAATACTGAGAGAAACAGAGATGTGCATATTAGCCTTATCTTTTTCACTAAACAAAGTTAGCGTTTACTAAACCATAAATGCCAGTAGGCCACCTAGATACTTTTTTTTTTGTAACCCCAAGTCATAAAGGATCTTATCATTTTTACCTACACTATGCCACTCAGATGTTATTCCAAAAAGCTAATCAAACCAATGATCTACGTTTTCACATTTTCATAAAACAAAGGTGACCACCAGAGACTGAGATCAAAAGAATACGTCCAGAACAGAACAAAAGACTGCCAAAAAGATAAAAAGAAAAAGAAAAACAAAACCGTCATTAGAGCATTACATCCGACAAACACAAAATTGGAATCCATTGAGTAGTATATCCTTTTTGTTTAGTTTTTGGAACACTCCAAGTACTCCATCCGTTTCAAAAAGATCCATATTCTAGAATTTTCACACTTTTTAATAAAACATATTAAAATTTAATTATAAATGCATAGTTTTCTATAATTTTGTATTTCTTATATTTTTAAACTAATACTATTTTAGAAAATGCAGTTAATGTTTTTGAATTTTACAATTTTCAATATTAGTTGACAAATATTGCATTGAAAATATAAAAAATGCATTTTTTCAAACAGAATTTTTCTATAAAAGATGGATTTTTTTGAAACGTTGGGATTATATCATATCTTCTATAGTTATCTAGCAAAACTGCTATATGTTTTTTTTTAACTAGCTTCTGCTGTAATTAGCTAACAAAACTAGCTTCAGTTGATTTGTCTTTTTTTCCACGGGATAGGAAATTCATAAGCTACAATTTTTTTTGGTGAATAAAAAGGTGTTTTCACTTTTTTGTCGAGAACTCAAGCATTGTAAATAGTCTCTCCCACCGTGAGTTGAACCCAAGTGGCGGAAGTTACAGTCGCAACTCCTTTACCACTAGGCCAACCCATAAGCTACTTTGCTACCCAATTTAAAGCTATGCCATGGTTGTGCAACTCGAAGAGAACAGAGACCAGAGCAGAGAGAACAGTAAAATTCTTGACGTTTGAATAACACGAGTGACGCATATGAATAAAAATCTCGTTACGTTCATGGCGTTTTTAATATGATAATATTAATTTGAAAATATGAGGTACTTCATTTATCACGTATTCATACTAATAACAAATATCGTGTTTGAACGACAATTTTTAATTTAGTTTTGAAATGAAAATATTACATTAAAATTAAAACATTACATAAGTATTCATCATATGTTTTTTTTTTTTTGAAACTGAAGTATTCATCATATGTTTACATCGAGTTTTATTTAATTTTGAAATGAAAACAGATTACATAGTAAAGCCCGGTTAAAAGCGAAACATATGACTTAATAATATTCAGGAGGATAATGTTGGAAGAAATTCACCTCCATCTCTCCAGAAGGCTGCTTCGCTATCAACCTATCTTTACCAATTGGACTGTTAGATAAACTGATACTCGTTTCATAAATGTTTGGATAGACACTTTCACCGATAGTAAACTTGTAATATGAGTCAGTCATGTGGATCCGGAACAAACTATCTTCCCTTCCCTCAACTCCGTCCAGGACTACTTCACCATTTCCAACCCTCCAAACCCCTGATTCGCCGCATTCACTTGGGTTTACGAACTTAATGCTAAGCTTAGTTGATTCACGTATGAAAGTATCTGGTGTTGATGATGGTAATATAAACATAACAGGCGCGGGTGCTATAGTTGGTCTAGTGAACATTACCGGTTGGTGTGGGCATAATTTGGGATCTGTGGTTCTTGTATTCATTCGGCAAATCCACATGTCGTAGTCGGCGCTCATGAAGCTGATGTAATAAGGAACGTTGGGCAAGACTGGCCCTCCGTCGACAGAAAACACTACGTCCTTCACCACGGGTGGTAGGGGCGGTCCTTGAATACTAGGGGTGTGATCAGGGACCGGGGGCTGAAACAAAACGGAAATGGGATCCACATTTATATTATAAAGACATAAAATACAAGTAAAAAAATGATAATTAAGGAAATAAAAAAAATATTCAGAAACCAAAGAGGAGATAGGAGAAAAAAATAAAAATTTATATAAAAAGAAGATTTATTTATGTTAAATGTGGGTTCTATAATTATAAAAAATTTATTAGTGTTTTTTTCTTTTCTCAGTTCAATGTACATATAAATCCTCCTAAAATTTAATTATAGAAACATTTTTTTTAAAAAAAATATGGCCTTTGAAAATAGGGGGTCTAGGCCTAGGTTTTACCATGCTTGGCTCAGAGACAGGGACGCCACTCCCTTGTCCAACAACACCAGGCGGTCCTTGAATACCAGGGGTCTGAAACAAAACCAAAATGGGGCCCACATTTATATTTTAAAGACATAATACAAATAAAAAAAATGATGAAGTAGAGATAACAAAAAAAAATACTTAGAAACTAAAGAGGATATTGAAACGAAAAAAATAATTTATTTATGTTAAGTGTGGGCTCTATAATTATTAAATGTTTATTAGTGTTTTTTTCTTTTTTTTTGAGAAACCAAAGAGGAGACAGGAGAAAAAATAAAAATTTATATAAAAAGAAGATTTATTTATGTTAAATGTGGGTTCTATAATTATAAAAAAATCATTAGTGTTTTTTTGTTTTCTCAGTTCAATGTACATATAAATCCTCCTAAAATTTAATTATAGAAACATTTTTTTTATAAAAAATATGGCCTTTGAAAATAGGGGGTCTAGGCCTAGGTTTTACCATGCTTGGCTCAGGGACAGGGAAGATAACACCAGGCGGTCCTTGAATACCAGGGGTCTGAAACAAAACCAAAATGGGGCCTACGTTTATATTTTAAAGACATAATACAAATAAAAGAAATGATGAAGTAGAGATAACAAAAAAAAATACTTAGAAACTAAAGAGGAGATAGGAACGAAAAAATAATAATTTATTTATGTTAAGTGTGGGCTCTATAATTATAAAATGTTTATTAGTGTTTTTTTTTCTTTTTTTCAATTCAATGTACAAATAAATACTCTTAAACTTTAATTATATAAACATTTTTTTAAAAAACATATGGCCTTTGACAACGGGGTCATGGGCCTAGGCTTTACCATGCTTGGCGCGGGGACGCCACTTACTTGTCCAATACCAGGGGCCTGAAACAAAACCGAAACGGGGTCCACGTTTATATTGTAAAGACATAAAATACAAGTAAACGAAATGATAAGTAGAGGAAATAAAAAAAAGTATTCAGAAACCAAAGAGGAGATGGGAACGAGAGAAAAATAAAAATCTATAAAAAAAAAAGAAGATTTATTTATGTTAAATGTGGGCTCTTTAATTATAAAAAAAATTAGTAGTGTTTTTTATATTTTTTCGATTCAATATACATATAAATACTCCTAAACTTTATTTATATAAACATTTTCTTAAAAAAATATGGCCTTTGAAACCGGAAGCCCTAGGCCTAGGCTTTACCATGCTTGGCTCAGGGATGCCAGTTACTTGTCCATCAACACCAGGCGGTCCTTGAATACCAGGGGCCTGAAACAAAACCGAAATGAGCCCAGTTTATATTGTAAAGACATAAAGTAAAGTAAAAGAAATGATAAAATAGAGAAAATAAAAAAACACTGAGAAACCAAAGAGAAGATAGGAATGAGAAAAAAACAAAAAAAAAATATAAAAGATTTATTTATATTAAATGTGGGCTCTATAATCATAAATTTTTATTAGTGTTTTTTTTTTTTTCAGTTCAATGTACATATAAATACCATGCTTGGCTGAGGTACGCCACTCACTTGTCTAGGATGATGTTTTTTTTTTTTTTGCAACTAACACCAGATGATGTTGTTATGACAACGACCAAGAAACAGATCATGATCAATCGCGATATTGTCATATTTGTGTATGTTTATTTCTGAGTTTTTGTTTCTTTTGTGTGTGTGAGATATGGCTTTGAATTTTAAGTTCCTTTTATAGAGAGAGATTAGGGAAATAGTGGAATTCAATACTACTCCACTTGCTTTGTTATAAGGTTATAATTTATAAGCGTTGACTATTCCTTACAATATGAATCTTGATCATGGGTGAATGTACGTAGTATGGAACTATGGATAACATGGGGTATGTCCGTATGTGCACCCACTTAATGGTTGAAGTACTAACGTTGACTTTTTCTTACAATATCGATCTTTCACTCGTATTCTTCTTTTACCACTTGTGCATCCAACTAAAAAATCCACTTGGATTCGCCAATGATATGGTTGTGGATCCGGGGGTAATTTTCGTCAAAGCTACCTACTGATTATAAGTATGCTTCAGACAAGTTTTCAAATGTTAAGTTTCATGATTTTCAAATTTTAACCAACGGGTGCTGATGAAATTTATTTTATCTTACCTCACTTTACTTCCGATGCAAGATATTTCTCACATTCTAGACGCTTAACGTACAAACTCTTAAAATAATGACTTCAACGACACTCGTAGCAATAACCTCTTTATTCCCCCTTACAATAATGAATAAGACCTTTTGTTGGACAAACCCAATATAGAAATTACATGTTGGTTCTTTATCAACGATTGACAAAAACCACTCTTCAGGAGGTCGAGCGAGTAAATTCTAGTGAACTTTCATATATCTATCTTATTAAAACAGAAACATTACAACTTCTTCTAGGTGAATTTTAAAGTTGGACCTTATGTAATTAATGCTATATTAATCTACTTATATTAGACCTGCATTTTTATAAATAATTAATATCAACCATTACCATAGTTTTTCACTTCTTACCTTATTATTATATCCACTACGCATGTTTCTTTATATTGCCTATATTTTACTATAAGCTAGATACATCCACTAGCATATTATACTATAAGATAGATTATTAATAATACATCTACTAACATATAATACTATACGACAGATTACTAATAATACAATATATTATATGTATTCATTAATTTGCATCTATCAATATTAGCAATACTATGAAGACGACTAACTCTATACTTTGAACCTATAAACCATGATATACTAATTTATAACAAAAATGATATTACTGTTACAAATTAGTTTTTATAAAAATTATTTATAGCAGTAATTTGTTATATAAGATAAATTTAATCAAGACCCAAATCTTTTTTTTTCCTGTTCAGAAAAAAGAAACCTATACCATTAAGTTAACCAAAAATCTTCCGAATAAATAGTAAATCTCACCAACCCAAAAGAATGAATTAAAGATATAACAAAAGATATTATATTTGAAATTTAGCTCACTGGATCGGATATAAATCTGTTCATTTCATGTATGAATTCTTCGAGTTCTCAACATTTGGATCTAAGTAAATATTTGATTTTTTTTGTCCGGGTCAAATTTTTTTGGTTCCGGATCATTCTAATTAACTTTTTTATATTATAAATCTTAAATAATATACAACATGTATATAAAATATGTGAATCAAAAGATAAATCCGCGCAGGCGCGCGGGTCATGATCTAGTTGTTTATTAAATCAAACGTTATGGTGTAAGTAAATCGGTCTATGATATTATACAAATCAAAACAAAACAAAATAGTATAAGATATGTTAATTGTAATTTTCCGTAAAAAGATATCCACTAATTAAGACACGGCAGGTGTGATTCTCTTCTTTGTTGTCATTTCTTCTTCGGTTTGGTTTGCTATTACAAAACTTAGTCTTTTTGTTGTTGTTAAATATTACCAAAGCTAGTCTTGTTCTTTAATTTCCAAATCCCCTATATATTATTTGGGAAGACTTTAAAAAATATGAACCTCATTTTCGTAAGAATTATAAAACTACCCCATCCTATGTGGCGAGTTTTTAAGAGGTAAAAAATCCTACGTGTCAGTCTTAGAGGGGATTTGAGCAAACCATAGTATTAAAATAAATTTGACCAAACGAGATTGATGTCGCATATTTTAATTCATTATTATATATAATATATTTTATTTCATTATATGATACGTTAATAGATTATCATCGCGATGTTCGTATTCTTTTTAGCGACCACTATGAAAACTCTCATATGTCGCTGCAAAAGTGATGAACATCGCAAGGGCCAGTAGGTTCGAGCATCAGAATATCATATCATCTATCTTATTAAAGCTGAAGTACAATTTCGGTGTGTTTGGATACTTGGATAAGAGCATTAAAAAAATTGGTGTGTTTGATTATTTGAATAGCATTTATAAAGAATAAGTTTGTTTGGAAACTTGGATTGTAATTAAAAAAATTGTTTGAAAACTTGAATTGTATTTTTATTAAAAAAAATATCTCTATCCACATAAAATCAGCAAATCCATTTAAACTTCCTACATTTTAGGAAACCACTAATTGATAATATATGTTTTCGTGATACACAATATTTTTCCCTTAGATTTTTAAATTAAATAAATATCATTAGAATATTATAAAATCGTAGGAGGTTCGAGTCGGATCATTTTTGGTCCGGGTTGGTTTGTAACAACGTAAAAATATATTAATAAACTTTCATTTTAAATAAGGCAGTAATAAATAATTTATATATTAAACTAAATTAATATATAAATATGTTATATTGCTATGTAAATAATTTTTTATAGATTCTTTAGTTGGGTAATTTTTGATATAGCTTATATCGAAAGAAATTTATTTTAAAAAATTATATGAACTGAAGAAAAAACAATATAAAAGTACTGTACATCTGAATTCAAAATCATTTCTTTTAACAACAAACTAGACAAATATGTTGAATTGTATACAAATTACAATGTAAATATTTAATTAATATAAAAATATGTCACATTGTTTAAACAAAATATCAATATAAAAGTATTGTACAGTTATATTCTAAAATTATTTATTTTAACAATAAGCCAAATAAATATATTGATTGAAAAGGGAATAAAATAAAGTCAGAGAAACACATAGTTTACCAGAGGCACTCTATTATAAAGAAAGTTTTAATAAGATAAATACATTCAATAATTACAAACAAATAATATTTTTCATAAAAGTGAAAAATAATATCCGCGCTTCGGAAGCGCGGGTCAAAATCTAGTGGAGATTATATATGAAGCATCGTAAACTAACCGAGAGGTTCAAGCATTTATATATCGTATTATGATCAGTAAGGCTCATATCTTGACCTGAAAATGATAGTGAGGCTCTCGAAATTTATTCTAAGGTTCTTCGGTTTGTTCTTCACCATCCTCTGTTTTTAAATACATTTTATTCGGTTGTATCAAATAAAATCAAAATTTATGTATCTGTTGGGATAAAAATAGACATTGTGTACAATCATACATTCACTAACCGAGCAGTAAACCAAGATGAATATCTTTTTTTGATCAAAACCAAAATGAATATCAAGTGTAGATTTTATTAGGTTCAATACATAAGCAAAGTTATCGGGAATTTTAATTTAGCTAAGAATTTATTATAAGTCTGTGTTACAAATATATGCTTGGAACGAATAGACAATGAATTATACTATCAAGTAAGTAAGTAAAAAACAAATATAAGAATCATCTTATATTGTATACGAAAAATACAAAAAATGTTGAAATCTATTCGAGTAGAAAACATCAATAATATCTGTGTCTTTCTACGGTTGATGTCGGTTAAGTGTCATTTTAATTTCAATTGAACCAAAACATAGACAATCAAATTATTTCAAATTTTAATAATAGAATGCAATAAAATCCTACATTGGCGTGATATACACATATAGAATCAGCAAAAAATTAGTTAAGTGTAATATATTTGTTTCGATAGAATAAAAAATAAATAAATACGAAATTGTTATCACCAAACTGGTGTATCCATCAAATATATATGCTTGCTACACAATTATTCAGAAGTTAAATATGGTAATTTAAATTAAAGACTATAAAAAACTTTGGCAACAAGGAAAAACTTGCCCAAATGTATTTGGTAATTATGGAAAACTTATATTAAATATTTTCAATGTACTATCAATCCTAAGTATCTATTCAGCTACGGACTTAAAGTGTAAAAAAAGTTGCAGATTTTTTTTTGGATTAATCTATTTTAAAATTATTTAATTTATTTGACCATAAAAAGTTTGATAATCGGGTCTGATTAATTTTCTATGGCCTTAATATGGCCCATAAAAACAAACTTACAGTTATTGTCTAACCTAATCCAGTATATTTTTAATATTTTCATTCTCCACCTTATGTAAAATTGTTTAGTTCTAAAAACCAATTAAAAATTTTAATCTCAAATCGATCATTCCATCATAAATTCAAAATAGGTTTTGGTCTACAACTACAATTATAAATGATCCCGGCTCAAAATATAGATGATTATATAAACCGTATACATAAAAATTTGATCAGATATAAATATTTAATTTGTCAATATTATATATTTTAACTTTAATTATGTAAACTCATCATGCGTAAGGCGCAGGTCTTATCCTATGATATTGGTAAATGACGGTCGACGGATGAGTAAAACCTTACTGAGTTTGACTCATTCATCTTGTAGACACGTACTTGTAGTCTTTTTTTTTTTTGAACGTACTTGTAGTCGACATCAAGTTTTACAAAGCCGACTCCCCGTCCCTATTCATTAGTTAGAGAAGATTGCTATTCGTGATCGAATGCAACTTTTTCCATTTTAGGTTATGAATGATAAATAGCTGAGTGCGGTTTTTAATGCGTTTTTTTGGAAAACCCGCACATAGTTACCAATCACATTTTCCATTGTAAAAAGGCGTTTTTTAAAGAAAAATAAAGTAAATCCGCAAACAGTTTTCGAGATAGCAAAAACAACTTGTTCGGGGAATTCCGTACTGTGAAACTCGACCGCACATAAAACCCTGTGGTTCAATAGAAAAACGCACAATTAGTATTTGTCTATTTATTTATACTTCTTTTTGTCACATTTTTTTTGTCACAAATACTTTATAATAAAAGCTGTATATATATATTTCAACCTAACCAATTACAATACACTCTCAATGACTCAACACTTGAAAGAAAACGAGGACTTGTCTTCATTCCACAATCACACAACATTCAAAAGAGAAAAAGTGAATTCTGTTCTTTTTTTTTGTGCACAGAAATTTTATTTACATTTACATTCACAGAACAAAGTAGGTGTTTTAATTTAAAGCTATAATGTTTTTTTTAGAAAGCTGGTTTAACTTTATTATTTTATATACATGATAATTAATTTATTCACATAATATAATTAAAATAAAATGAATACAAACTAATAAATATATTAAGCTATCCAATTTATTAAGGTTAACAAATATATGAAAGGATATTTACTGACACTAAAATGTTTAAAGTTATAGGTTATTTAATAAAAATTACAAGATAATTGTTTATGAAAAATCTAAATTCTAAAACTATTGTTAGTTTACTTTAAGTAAATTTATAAAATAATGATTAGTTGGATAAAAATAAAAATCTTAAAATTTTAGTTTACATGATGTTAATTACATGATAACATAATATTTACAAAAGCATAGTTCAGTCAGAAAAATACAAGGTGCATAATTATTATGTAAAATTCAAGAAGACAGTTTATATATTAAAAAATAGTTTAAATTTCATTTTCAGAAAATATGTATGTTTCATACTTTTTTATTTTAGAATATACCTACTATGTTAATATATTATTTAGATTTTTAAATATATTCAGTTTTTAATACTATTATTATTTTTAATTAAATAACTATTGAATACAGCAAATATGTATTATCACCAATCAAACAATATTCTGCACCGCTTTTTACATAAAACCGCAGTTGTAACGTACCGCACTTTAATTCCGCACGAACCGCAGTTACACCGCACCGCACTTTAATTATGCACCGCTTTTCTCACCAGATCTGCTATTACTAATTAGAAATTGCATTTAGAAACAAAATAAACAATTTCTTTGTTATTAAGAGAAGTTTTGATTTAATCTGTCAGATTAAAATTAATTGAAAACTACATTTATAATTAGTATCATTCCGAATCTATACTATCTATTCTATTAATTCTGCAGCATGACCTATTGATAAACATTTGGTCCAAAAAAATTATGTATAAGTAACTATTTTGACTGGTAAAGTATATATATAATCAGAAATAAAAGTCACGAGTTATAATTCCAACTCCCTTTTAATAACCGTTTGGTATTATCATCAATTTTTTTTTTCTTTTGTAAACTTTCCACATGAATTAAATTACAAAAAAACTTTTCACATGAATTTTAATCATCCGTGCTCTTATCTTCAACCATATATTAGATGTGTCCACTATTATATTCACCATTGTATTTTTGGTAGCGGGTTTAAATGGATTTAAAAAAAAATATTTATATAAATTATTTTAGTTTAACAGATTTTAAATAGGTTATTCAATTAAACAATATTTATTAAATGTGATTTTATTTAAAATTAGTGAAGATAATATTAACTCATTTACATGTATAAATATACTTAACAAAATATATAAGAATTATTTTTAAACATCTTTCAAAAAAAATATTTGGTTTTCTGATATAATACTTTAAGAACTGTTCCAGTATATAAACCAGATCTAATAGAGTATGAGACTTTAGATTTCAGGTCGATTCCAAATCAGGGTTTTTGGTACGAATATTCTTCACTAATTATATTAATTAACTACTAAGAAAATATAATATTTTGTAAACTCTACCAATAAAGTTTAAAAATAATTTCTGAAATGCATATGTCACAAGTGTATAGCTATGCAATTTGACATATTTAATATAATTATCAAAAATTATCTATTCTATTAAATTAGTATTAAACACAAATTTATAAATATTTTTTAAAGAAATTAAAACAAAAAATATACCCGCCCTTCCGAAGGGCGGGTCAGAATCTAGTTAAAGCATAATCCTATTGTTTTTTACAAAAAAATATCATTTTATTTACTAACATTGCATATTTCATTAAAGGCAATCAATTAATATTAATAACATCTATATTGAGTCATTTTTTTTGGATCCAGCCCATTGCTAACATCATCTCTTTTGGACCAATTGGGCCGATTAAAAAATCAGATCCAATTCTTATTTTTTTTCTCCAAGTTCAAATAATTTATTTTCAACCATTCTTAATATTTTGTATAGTGAACAAAAATTAATCACTTAATTATTATGTTTTTCTTTTTTTTTAATATAGTTTAAGCATTCATAAAAAAAATTTGAATTTTTTCATTGAAAAGTATAAATCTTTATTAAAAGTATATAATTTTTTAATTAAAAAATTAACCACATAATAAAATTAATTTATCAGAGTTATACCAACTTAATTCATTAAAAAATAAAGTTTAATTTTCTAAACATAAATATTCATTAGACCTGGACGTTCGGGTACCCATTCGGTACGGATCGGTTCTTTCGGGTATCGGGTTTTTCGAGTATTGAAATTAAACCCCACTCGGGTATTATAAAATTTCGTGTCGGGTTCGAGTCGGATCTTTCCGGGTCCGGATGGGTTCGGTTCTCATACATAAGAACCTGAAAAATTACCAAATAACCATAGTATCTAAAACGGGTTCGGTTATTTGTACTCAAAGTAACCAAAGTATCTGATTCGGTTCAAACTTTTGAATCCAAATTACTCAAAAGTAACCAAAAATAACCATTCTATACAGTTTTTTTGGGTAAACTTTTATCCAATCTATCATATTTTATCCAAAAATACTCAAAAGTACCGAAAATAACTACTATAGTTAACTTATAATATTAATTTAAAATATTAAAATAATTATAAATATAATTATAACATATATTTTTAGATATATATTCACATTTCGGATATCTTCGGGTACTTATTCAGTTCTCGGTTCGGTTTGGATTCGGGATCGGTTCTTTGGATATATCAATTTAGAACTCATTCGGATATTTACCCTGGGTCTGATCGGTTCGAGACCCTGATTTTTGGGTCGGTTTTGGGTTGGTTCTTTGTGTCCGGATATTGTGCTCATGCCTATACTCTTTTAAAATAAAACACGATAAAGAAAGATAAAAAACTTAAGTCTTTTACATAAAAAAAATAAATATATGAAAATATGAAATTTACTAAATATTTGTTTATTTAAAAAAATAAAAGAAAATAAACCCGCGCTATTAAATATTTGTCAATTTAAAAAAAAAATAAAGGAAAATAAACCCGCGTTTTAAAAGCGCGGGTCAAAATCTAGTCTATACTATTAAAGCAGAATCCCTCATAGAATTCGGCCTTAATCTTTTAACTAGATTTTGATCCGCGCTTTCAAAGCGCGGATTTATTTTCCTTTATTTTTTTAAATTGACAAATATTTAGTAAATGTCATATTTTCATATATTTGTTTTTTTATAAAAACTTATGCTTTTTATCTTTCTTTATCGTGTTTTATTTTAAAAGAGTATAGGCCTGAGCACAATATCCGGACCCGAAGAACCAACCCGAAACCGACGCGAAAATCAGGGTCCCGAACCCGATCAGACCCAGGGTAAATATACGAATGAGTTCTAAATTGCTATATCCGAAGAACCGGTCCCGAACCCGACCCGAACCAAAAACCGAATGAGTATCCAAAGATATCCGAAATATGAATATATATCTAAAAAAATATGTTATAATTATATTTATAATTATTTTAATATTTTAAATTAATATTATAAGTTAACTACAGTAGTTATTTTCGGTACTTTTGAGTATTTTTGGATAAAATATGATAGTTTGGATAAAAGTTTACCAAAAAAAACTGTATAGAATGGATATTTTTGGTTACTTTTGGTTATTTTTGAGTAATTTGGATACAAAAATTTGAACCGAATCGGATACTTTGGTTACTTTGAGTACAAATAACCGAACCCGTTTTAGATACTTTAGTAATTTGGTTATTTTTCAGGTTCTTATGCATGAGTAGGATTGTCAAACAGGTTGTCCCGTCCCGTCCCGCGGCGGGCTCACTTCTTTGCGGGTCATTGCGGTTCAGGCCCGCGCGGGCTGCGGTCTCCGTATGGTCGTCCCATGCCCGTACCGCCGAATGCACAGTCTCTTGCGGTCCAGCCCGCGGGCCTTAAGCAAAATGCAGTCTTTTTGGTTCTTGATGCTGCTGGTTGATCCATGACTGCTCGATCACGCCTCAGACTTCTCCATTGCACACCTAAGTTCACATAATAAGAAAAACATGAAACATGTACATTGATATAGTTCACATCTTATTAAAAATTGATAAACAGATAAATATTATAAGTTAAAAGAAGTACAACGATGGCATGCACTTGCTTTGATAATACCTTCATTTCAATAAACCGTCATCTACGGGGAACATCAAACTTTTTAAATTGAGACTAACGAGTAACGACAGCTAATAGTCCACAACAACCTGCATATTATCACTGGCTCCAAACTTCTTCAAACACAAATTTTGAGATATGGTACCAACAAAAAATAATCAATTAAAGAATCATACTTCTCCAACAAATATAACGTGCTGTAAAAAATGAGAGGTAATGCACATAATATAAAAAATCCGGATTGCAGGTTGAATGACTTCCCAAGCGTCGGATAAAAAACACTTCTACAAAAATGGATTTAAGATGAGATGATTCAGTCTGAAACAAATTTAAATTTAAGAAAAACTTCAAAATGATAGTATTCAAGCATCTTTAACCAGCAAAGTATAAATTTAAAAAAGCAAAACACCAAATCCAACTTAGAGAAAACACCAAATCCAGCTAAAGCAAAACAACAAATCAATCTTGATCATCTTCATCTTCCCCATTGGCAATGGACTCAAATGATGGTAATATCCCTTCACCATCACCACCACCATCACGATCACCATCACCATCACCATCACCATCACCATCACGCTGACCATCACCATCACCATCTGTGTCGATTTCTTCATCTGTAAATGAAGAAGAACTACTTTGCTTAGGATACAACATAATAGTAGTAAAAAAAATTAAAATATGAGTTAATTACCATGTGCATAAGATTCATATCCCTTGATCCAATTCCTAGTGCATATTAGAGCTTGCACATTCTTGGGGAGTAGCCGACTCCTGTATTTATTCAGAACTCGCGATCCAATGCTAAAGGAGGACTCTGAAGCCACTGTCGTAATTGGAACACTTAGCAGATCACATGCTATTGCAGCCAAATCACCAAACCGATGCGCATTATCTTTCCACCAATCAAGTATGTCCAAGCTCTGGAAACTAGTAAAGTCCAAAGCTGGTTCTTCAAGATAGGCTTCTAGAGGTGTCTTTCCACTCACAATGCTACTGACTTGGCGAAATTCAAAGAAGTCCTACGAATATTTTTAATAAAAATATATCAGATAGATTAAAAATAAAAGAGAAGGTAATTTTAAAAACAAAACACTGACCGTGTAGTTCCCAAACATCCGGCTAGACACTGCCTTAGAGGCTTTTTTTGGAACAGACTCACGAGGCTCAGTGGAAGGTGAGTTATTCTTGGACTTTTTGTTGTATGTCTGAAACAGATTGTTAAGCTTCTCTCGCAAGTTCTTGATCTTTGCATCACGTGTACTCATGTCGAGCTTCCCTAAACAACATTGGACAATCGAAAGCTTAAACCGTGGATCGAAGACTGCTGCCATAGCAAAGAGACAACTAACTTCATCCCAATATTTGTCAAACTTCTCTTTCATTGGTGGCACCATGTATCTGACAGCATCATCTTCGCTGTTCTCATTTTTTTCAAGCCAATTATGGATCAGCCGAACTTGATAAAAGTACAAGTTTGCAGTCGGGTAATTTGATCCCGACATCAGCGCTGTGATCTCAGCAAAAGGTGCCAAAAACTCGGAGATATTGGCTGCTCTATCCCATTCCTCAGCAGTGGGCGCTGTCTTAAAATTCTTCTTATCAAATATCTCCAACTGAACAAATGCTTTACGGTACTTGATGGCTCGCTCAAGCATGTAGAAAGTAGAGTTCCATCTCGTCGAGACGTCCAAGATGAGCCACCCATCGTCTACTGGACCCGTAGCATCCACACATCTTTGGAACAGTGTTTCTCGCGTTGGCGATCCTAAAACATACTTAACACTCTCTCTTACTTTGTGCAAAGCGCCTCCTATAACCTTCAACCCATCTTGCACAATCAGGTTAAGTATGTGAGCTGCACATCTGACATGGAAAAACTCGCCTCCACACAGTAAATCATCAGACAGATTGAGCTGTGATTTCACAATATCTTGCATCGAGTCATTGCTTGTAGCATTATCTAGCGTCACTGAGAACACCTTTTTATCAATTCCCCATTCTTTCAATGTTTCAAGGAGCCGAAGTGCAACATTCATACCATTATGTGGAGGTGGCAGAGCACAAAACGTCAGAATCTTGCTGTTCAACCTCCAGTTCCGATCAATGTAATGTGCTGTGACACACATGTATCCTTCCCGCTTCACTGATGTCCACAAGTCAGATGTGAATGACACTCGTCCAGGAAGAGTCGCCAATTCTCTCTTCAGTATGTCTCTCTCGCTTTCATACAACTTGTAGACATCTGATCTCGCCGTGTTACGACAAATGGTTTTGACATCTACATTCAAATACTTCCATGTCTCTCTCACTCTTTCATACTCGACGTACGAGTAAGGTAGATCATGTTGTACTATAGTCTTAGCTACCAGCTGCCTAAACACAGTATGATCATACTTGCGAGATACTACTTTCCCCTCGAGATTGAGTTGTTGCTGGTTTCCTCTATCCCTTGGATAAATTTTACACCTCAGACAATGCCTTCTCAACCCACTGGTTCCATGCGAGTGGGAATGCCATGCATACTCATTCCTGCAATGATTGCATGCCGCTTTCATCTTTCCATTAGGTTTATGAACCACTTTGAAATCGGCCCACACATTTGATCTTTGCCTTTCTGCCCTTTCCTCTTCACCAATTTCATCCTCATCACACTCTTCTTCATCCAGTTCATCATCAAAATCCGGAATCACCTCGATCTTCTTCTTCCTCTGCGACGGAGTAGGCGTTGCCTTCTTTTTTGGCGACTGGCTAGCCTTGGCCTTGCCTTTTTGCGACTGTGTCAGAGGCTTCCTTCTCCCTCCACGAATCACAGCTTTCAGGGGTACATACTTCTCCTTTCTACACGTCTGTGAGGAGGAGCCTATGCCACCATCTATAGTGGATTGCATCATGGGTTTCCCGGTCGCTGTTCCAAAACTGCTCTGCCTGCGAAGGTTGCTTCTTTGGGGTTGTGGAGTGATTTCAACATCAGAATCATCACTATCATCATTAAGACTGATAACCTTTCTTTTGCTTCCTCTCTTCTTTCCACCAGAAGCAAAATCAGTTACACCAGGTTCAATCCTTTGATCAGTGATCTCTTCAACTGCAGCAAGAGCAGCTAAGGTACCTTGACTCGCGAAGTCCAAAGTTTTTGGTGGAGAGTAGTCTGTATCACAGGTGAACTGCTCTTCTGAATCGCTGTTGGATGCCATGGTCTCTCTGCTCTCTAGTTTGCGTTAGGTTTTTTTTTTTTCAACTTGAAGTCGTGTGATTGTGTGAACGTGGGGCTAACTTAAAATATTAGGGTTTTCTAATTTTTTCTAATATTTTAATTGAAAATAATTATTAATTTCCATAAAAACTTCAAAATACTATTGTTTTTATTTAAATTTGCTTGAGGACAAGCAGCAATTTCTAACGACAAGCACAACACTTCAAACTAACAAGGCATCTATCTATCATATTTGCAAAGCAACTTAAACAGGCAAAGCAACTTAAACAAACAAGAATCGATAACCTAGCAAAGCTACATAAACAATACTGTGTACACGTAAACTAGCATGTTGAAGTCTAAAACTCTTAAGAGCTTACTAACCTGAGGTACTTAAAGCTGCTTAATTGGATGAAGCTGGTTACTACTGGAGCATCTGAATCGCCATCCTTCTTTGTTCACCATCACTACTGGAACATCCTTCTTTGTTCACCATCAGTCCATCACTCCATCTCCTGGAGCATCCTTCTTTGTTCACCATCAATCATCTCCTCGAGACATACAAAAAAAAAATCTTAAGTAGCTGAATAGCAATAAGACAAGTAACTAACAGTATCACATTACACTATTGATGACAAGTGAAGTGAAAACATACTTGGATGATAGACATTCAAAGATTCTGTGCCGCCAGAAGGAGATGGTAACAAGCTTCCACTTCCTCAAGCATCATCTCCTTTCACATCATTTCCTCCATCCGTCTTTTTCTCTAGCTTAAATGTACCCACAATCACCTGTAACGAAAAACCAGAGAACTAACCAATGAATCTCCTTTCTAAATTCAGTAAGTTTGTAATATAAAGCTTGTAGTTTAAAATATAAGATAAGAAGAAAGATACCTGCACTGGACCAGCAGCTTCAAGGAGTCCCCCAACTCTTCCACCGGGGATCTGACCATCTGAACTAGATAAACAAATGCTAAGGCCACCAGTTTTCCCACCGTGTTCGCTCCGAATATAAGATCCACTCAGTGAGAGGATCTCGTACTGACCCTGAATAAAAGTTTGTCATTCTGAAGCAAGTTAATAAAAATTATACGCAACTCTAACACAGTGTCTCAGAAGAGTATGTAAGATTTTTTAGCTATAACATAACATAACCAAGACACATTGGGACACTGGTTTTAACTAACCTAACCGCAAACAGAGACATAAACAGAGACATTGGTGGATCTTAATGGAACACAAACTCCAACGGTTGATTTCTGAGAAGATATGAAGCTCTGGTGCTTCCCTAAGCTGAGAAGTTCCATAAATGAGTAGCCTGTAAAAGAAGAAGAACTAATTTGTTAGTGCCGACCCTATAAATCAACAACATACAACAAGAATCTTTACTTATCTGTGACATGCATGGACCGCCGGACAGCCTAGGAGCACCATCGATGAAGAAACCATGGCCGGAGCGGGATCTTCTTCTTCGGTGGAAAGATATTCGCAAACTTCTTGAGTTCTTGTTATGGCTCCAAGCCTCCAAGAAGTTTCACCGGAGGAGATAGAAGCCGGTCTGGTAGACCGGAAGCAACATCAGCCTTCAAACACGGTCACCGGAGCTCCTTCACACAGCATCGCCTTCATATCGCTCTCTCTCTCTCTCTCTCTCTCTCTCTCTCTCTCTCTCTCTCTCTCTCTCTCTCTCTCTCTCTCTCTCTCTCTCTCTCTCTCTCTCTCTCTCTCTCTCTCTCTCTCTCTCTTTCTCTCTCTCTCTCTCTCTCTCTCTCTCAGGTGGAGGCGCAAAACGAAAAATGGAGAGTAGGTTTGCGGGACTCCAAAAGACCGCAGGACATCATTGGGCCATCCCGCATCAGGCCCATCCCGCATCAGAGCCTGCCCGCAAGTCCCGCAAAAAAACGGGCCTACAAACCCTCGGCCCGAACCCGCCCTGCTACAAGCTTTACCGGGCCTGGCCCGTGGTCCAGCTCCACTTTTGACATCCCTATGCATGAGAACCGAACCCACCCGGACCCGGAAAGATCCGACTCGAACCCGGCCCGAAATTTTATAATATCCGAATGGGGTTTAATTTCAAAACCCAAAAAACCCGAGACCTGTCCGTACCCGAATGGGTACCGAACATCCAGGTCTAATGAGTATTTATCTTTAGAAAATTAAACTTTATTTTGAATGAATTAAGTTGGTATAACTCTGATAAATTAATTTTATTATGTGGTTAATTTTTTAATAAAAAATTATATACTTTTAATAAAGATTTATACTTTTCAATGAAAAATTTCAAATTTTTTTATGAATGGTTAAACTATATTAAAAAGGAAAAAACATAATAATTAAGTGGTTAATTTTTGTTCACTACACAAAATATGAAGAATGGTTGAAAATAAATTATTTGAACTTGGAGGAAAAAAATAAGAATTGAATCTAATTTCTTAATCGGCCCAAATGCCCAAGAGAGATGATGTGGGCAGTTGGCTGGATCAAAAAATATGACCCAATATAGATGTGTTACTTGATTACCCTTAATGAAATATGCAATGTTAATAAAGAAAATTGTATTTTTAGTAAAAAACCATTAGAATTCTTTTTAATAGTATAGATTTATTTACAATTGCATGATATTATCTTTTTAGTCATTAATTTTCAATTAAAATCCCTGTATATTTATGTATCTACCGAGATTTTATCTATCTATATTTGAAAACATTTAAATGGTAACAATCCTCACTCATTATAGAAACTAATCAATCTCAATAAATATCGGAACTAATACTCCTTCTGTTCCACTTTAAGTAGTGTTTTAGGATTTTTATTTTGTTCCATTTTAAGTAATGTTCTCACTAATCTAGGTAGAATTTAATATGATTTGAATTTTATGACCAATTATAAAATACTGTACTTTTTTATTATTAGTTAAACTAGTTTTATTTAATGTATTTTTATGTTACCAAGATAAACTACATAAAAATATGTGTTTTCTTAATGTATATGTAATAACCTAAAACATCACATAAAGTGGGAGAGAGTGAGTAACAAACTTGAAAATCAACGATTGCAAAACATGATAAAAAAACCAGCATTAAATCAACGATTTTAGCATATAAACTTTTAAAAAATTGGTACCACAAAAAGAAAGTCATGGACTAATAAAGCCGACAACCCTAAATTACATCCCCTTCTAATAAATACTACGATCTACCCTTATTTTTGCCACTTAATTTCTTAACTTCTAAAGAGTAAATGTTTAAAGGGTTTAGTTTGATCATCAATATTGGCATGTCTTTGTTTGATATTTTCTAAGCTTCGTTTATTTTTTAATTTGAGTTTTAGTTTGATATTCATTACAAATCATTTTTTGGCAGGTCGGAGATAATTTAAGAAGTTATCCAACTTCGTAAATGTGATGATATCAATCTCTATTACTATTCCCTTCAGATTAAAGATAGAGATGATAAAATCAAGATGTTTTAGTTCTCTTTCTTCTTTTTTAATTACTGATTTAAGTTTGTTTAATCTATAAGAGAGATTTTCAGCTGTTTTGTCTTTCTGATTCTGCTAATTCTCAATATTAGTTTTACTTTATTACACTGTAGATGAGATGTTACTATGGTGCAAGTAAATCCGGTCAGGCATGGATTTTCATAGGACGGCTCATATGATGCAATTAGGCGTAGATCTTCATAAGACAGGTAGTATTGTCGGTTGTCGAATTGTCTATATAATGTTCCTAATCATTGTAATATCATAATAAATCAGCATTTAAAAAAAATGAGATGCTACCAATTTTTTGCAGAGATACAAGACACATGATCTAATTAGTCACTTAAACAAACTGTGATATTTCTCCAGAAATACAAAATACACAGAAATAATTACTTTAGAAACTTAGATTAATACATTCTTTTGTTCAACCGGTTAATACATAATAAGATTTATACTTTGATTTTCTATCAATTTATTATAAATACAGATTGTAAATTAAGTGTATTCAAATAAAAATAAAAAGGAGTTACAAATATAAAATGGTTACAAAGACCAATCAACATAATAACGGACTCATATAATAAATCCACATATTTATTTGTTTGCAGAAAAAAGAATTTCAATTCAAAATTGTATAATTTAAGGTATTTCATAAGTAAAAATATTACACCGCCAAAAACTTTAATACTGAGAAAAACAATACAAATTTATGCAATACATCATAGAAAATTGATTCAATATAATAAATAAAAATCATAGTATAATAAATACATCTATATATTTCCAACAAATTGAAATAGTTATATTGATTCATAAACCATAATATAATATAAATAATAAATTATAAAATAAAATAAAATATTTACAAAAGAAACGAATTCTGCTGTTTTAAAATGCGAATTAAAATCTAGTAATATTTTAATTTTTTATTAAGTTAGTTACTTCATTTTCCCGTATACATCATGTTATACAACAAAATCTTATTTTCTTTTGAAATGAAAACGTTACATTACATAAAAATAAACTAAACTTATTCCTTAGGCATATTCCGGTAGAAATAAACCTCCATCTCTCCAGCAAACCTCTTAGCCAACAACTTTTGTCTACCAACTGGTTCGTTAGATAGACTGATAGTGATTGGATCAACATTGTCGTTGTCTCCGGCAGTAAACTTGTAATATTCATTGGCTTTATGTATAAAGAACTTACTGTCTTTGCTTGACTTATATCCGTTCAAGACAACTTCACCATCTAAAGTTGTGCTATTCTGAACAATTCTCCAGAACCCGGATTCACCACATCGACCAGGATTAATGAACTTAATGTTGAGTTCAGTTGATTCGTGTACGGTGTTATTTGGTGCTGATGCTGGTAATAGAAACATAACTTGCGTGGGAAGATCTATAGGTGAATTTGTGATCATTACCGGTTGTTGTGGGCATGACTTGGGATCATTAGATCCCATATTCACACGGCAAATCCACATCTTGTACTCGTACGTCATGAAGCTGATGTAATAAGGAACGTTGGCCATAACCGGCTGCGCATCCGCATCATAAACTACGTCGGTGCCTTCACCAAGAACGCCACATGATGTTGTTATGGCCATGAGCAAGAAAGATATCGTTATCAATCGAGATGTTTTCATCTTGTTTTGTTATTTTTATTGCTTTTGTATTTATTCTCGTATATATTGGGTTCCTTTATATAGGGAGAAAAATGGGTTTCAATTTTCAAAATACATCACCAATAACATACGTGTTGAACTTGTAAACTTTTATATACATTTTTTCCTTACAATACGGGTCAAAACCCAATATCTTGTCTTTTATACATCACTAGTTGCATAGCCCCCGCGCAGGCGCGGGGCCGGTGACGTTGTTGATGTATCGAGTGGTTTTGTGTATGTGATTTTATCCATTGATTATGCCCTTGAATATCTACCGAATGTTGTTTGATGATTATACCAGGAATACTAAAGAATGAGACAATGAATTTTGAGTTTAAAACATGAAATTGTTTTTTATTATTAGTTTGTTTTGGCTCATAAATTACTTTTCCGATACATTAGAAAACTTATATTTGTACGTTGCCAATGATTAATACAAAGACAATGAAATTTATGGCCGTAGGCGAGTGTCGAAATATTGATTACATTGGTATAGTTCTCAAAGCAGATGGTGCATATATGGTTTTCCTCTTCGGTTGTCGGGTTACTTTTAGGTCCGTGATGATTAGATCAACGTCAAGTCTTGCGGTTGCATTTAGATTGTAGTCTCTAATGGTGAAAGTAACTTGAAGATGTTGGAATATAATATTATGGTTTTCCCTTATTAAATTCATCATATATTGGTTAGTCTCCTCAATAAAGAATGTAGAGTAGTGATGATGAATGTCATGATATGATAACATGAAATCTAATGATTCGGCGACTGAGTTATTGTAATTACCTTGATTGTCAAAAATTGGTGGTACCTGGAAATCGATGATTGTTGTGTGTTTGGTCTTTGTATATAGACCTGGAGTAATTGTCTAGGATTTGCTCCTGTTGATGTTGTTTGGTGTGAGATTCGATGGGTAAGAAGTGAATTGTTATTCATGTTTGTGTTTGGTTGTGAAAGTTTATCACATTGTAGATATGTTTATAGGTTGTTAGGAATTGATGTTATTTTTGCCTATTTATTTTTACGTTTGTTTATATAGTGCATTTACTATGATGTTAAATATTGAAATTAATGTTTTAGTATTTAATTACGATGATTAATTGAGTTCTTCTTGTTATGAAGACTAATTTTCTCTTTGTTTGTTATGATATTTAAAATGGTCAAATAAGAATAATTGTAAATTTTTCTCATAACATTAATCATCCATAAAAAATATTAATATTTTTTATTTGCATAAAATGTTAACCTTCACAATTGCTTAACGTATATCTTTATTTTCAAATTTATCGAAGAAATATCTTCAATACAAAATGAAGATTCTATTCATATTGTTATATAAATATTTATTTTAGTAGTTTATTTGAGCTGTGGAGTTTTGTTTTTGTTGTCTTTCTAATTATTTGAATTGTTGATCATAATATTGAAACTGTTTTCCCTAATGTTTTATTGTAAAGTTTAGTAATCGTGGTAGGCATGGGCATTTTACCCAGATCCGAGGATCCGACCCGGAATCGACCCGAAAATACCCGACCCGGAACCGATCCGAAAAATTATAGGTACTTATATGGGTCTTTTTTTTAGACCTGCGGGTATCGGGTAGGACCCGGACCCGAACCGAGACCCGATCGAGTATATATATATGGTTTACAGAGGGGCTACAAATCAGAAATATTTATGATCAAGCGATTTAAGATGGGGAGATGAATAGTTTACCGGTAAAAAAAAATTACGAACAGAAAAACAGCGCAACTCTATAACTCAGTCCGATACAATGATGAAAAGAATTCTAACTCATGTTAAACAATGATGATTTACAATATGAGAAAACTATAATTCTTGCAAACTTAAGCTATTTCTTAATATAACGTGATGAAGCTCATTTAAAAATAAATCCCATAATACATTTGCAGACCCGTTCTGAGAGAAAGCCATGAAATAATGGCTTCCAACCTTCATAAATATATATTAGTTTCGGCCATCAATGAATAAATTATCCATTAGTTCAGTGGTATAAATGGTGGATGTTGTATCTTAGTAATCTGGGTTCAAACCATAGATTTGACAATTTTTAACATTTTTTAAAAGTGGACCTCACGAAAACGCTGACATGTCGCATCAGGAGTGATTCAAGTGCCTCATTATAGTATAGATTCGAAGTATTGCCTCACTTTACTCCCGGTTTAAGATAGTTATTAAATACTAAATGGTTACATACTAGCATTTATGAAGATAAGGGTTTGAATACCGCTCATAAGAAATTATTTTCCCCTTTGAATATGGAGAAACTAGTACTCAGGTTTTGAATTATTTACTCATCTTCCTGAGACTTCTTTCAGTCTATCGTAAAAAGTAGTCCAAAACTGATAATAAGGACACGAGTTTCGGTCAAAGTCACTAATTGAGAAATAAAGCTTAAGGAGATGGAGCGAGTAGACGTTCTAATTGAACAGAGAATAAATAACAATACTATAAGATATGTTTCAACTGTAATTATTAGCCAGAGAATAAATAACAATATTATAAGATATGTTTCAACTGTACTTATTAGAAGGATAACCACGAATTGAGACACGACACGTGTAGAATGCCGTCATTGATTGCCATCTCTTTTGTAATGAAAAAATTAGAGACATTTCGTGGAGTAATGACAGTACATATTCTGATACAATACTAAAATAAAACACTATATAATAGAATGTGTTTAAAAAAAACACTGTATAGAATACAGAGTCACAAAGCTAGTATTACATTTACATATAAACTGAAACAATTTTTATATTACATTCACTAGAATCCATTAATATATCCCAGCTTCTGTAATTAGCTTTAGTTGATTTATCATTTGTCCACCTGATATACCGATTGAAAACTGGTTGTTCATAAGAAGCAACAACTATAGTTTGGTTCCGACACAAGGAGACAAGTTTGGTTAATCCAATTACAGTTTGGTTAAGTTTCCACAAGTTTCCACATTGGTGATGATGAAAAAAGAGTGAGGGAAAAAAAAAAAACAAGAGTGATGGTGACTGACTATTATTACAATGGTATGAATCATTCTGTAACAGTCTCATTAGACCTACGATGTTGATGATGATGATGATGACGACACTCAGCTCGGACTTTGGATTCTAAGACAGAGACATAACGATCGAGAACAGAGATGACAGCTTCAAACTCCGACACTTGTTTCTCTATCGCATCCATCTGTCCCACGAACTCATCCAGGCCTCCGCTTTTCGACTTCATCTGCTCCGCGAAAACCCTCAGCCCAGCCGCCACGTCACCCAGATCATCGTACTCCGCCGCAACTCTCAGGTTCATCTTCTCCAACAGATCCAGCTGATTGTTCGTTCCCTAATCCACGAGACTCGATTTCAGATCTACAATTGGATAGTTATAATCTGTAAAGTTCGGATTTTTTTTTTTTCGAAAATCACCTGGAGCTCGGATTTCACCATGGACGATACACTCGTGAAGAGGTTCTGTAGCGATTCGGCTAGATCATTGCCGCTTGTATCCGCCATGGATGGAGATGCTTATTCTCGAACGCACAGAAAGGCTCTTCTTTTATGTCTTTGAGAGAGAAGGCGAGGACGAGGAAGAAGAAACAGAGTTCTCTCCTGTGGCTTCTCTAAAGCCCATTAAGAGCTTCTTTAACAAATAAAGCCCGTTAATAAGCCTTCTTTAATAAACATAACGCCCATTAAGAGCTTCTTTAACAAATAAAAGGAGAAATGATATTTTGATTGGTATATGAAAATTGTGCAGATTTGGAATGAGTCCGGCCACCATTGTCCTTTTTTCTCGGATGTAAGCTCTCTTGAAACTCATTGTTGTTCCTTCTTATGATAACTCATAACAAAATTAGAGAGTTTCTCGTTAAAAAAAAAAACAGGTTAGAGAGTTTGTTGGGGATTGTCAAAATGAATTCTCAGTAAAACAAAAAGTTGAATCTACATGCGGGAGAAAGGAAGGGGTTTGCAATATATATATAACGCAAACGAAAGAGAGAGAGCTCCATTGTTGTAATCAATATTCACTTCGGATAGAACCAATGCGTTCTGTTTTTATTGGTTGTTTAATTTTTGGTGGTTTTATTTTCTCCAAATAATGAAAATTCAATTATTTTGTGTAAACTATCATCTTAAAGTAAAATTTATAACAAAATTCATCATTTTGTAATTTATAAATAGAGAAAATCAATTTATTTGCATATCAAAAAATATCATTTTTACTCTATGTTTATATTAGTCTTTAATCAACTTTGTACTTTTTAAAGGATCATAACAATAATTCTTCAACACCCAGAATTATACTAATTTTTAAGTATCCAAAACTCAAAAATTAGCAATTTTAAGCAGAAACTGTTATTAAAATTTTAATCAAAATTGTTGTCAAATTTTAATCAAAAATTGTTAATAATATGTAGTTCTAAAACTATAAATTAAAACTGGTGAGGTAAGGTATGTTGAATAAATAATATTATTTAACTAGTAGTAGTCTTGTAGATTATTTCTGCCACCAAAAAATACAAGTATGGTGCATTATTTCATCTACTGTCTGTCATTGATGAAACTGATCGAATCATCAGTAGGTCTAAAAGACTATACCTAGGCCGCTTCCCAAATCTGGGAAAGTAATAGAGGTGGTGGTGAGTGAGTGGTGACTGGTGACAAATCATTCAAATCAAAGTTTTTTTTTGTAAAATGTAAATTTGAATAAATTAAATAAAAAATAAAAGTGGGTGCAGATGATCTTATTGTACACCGGGCCGGACAGAACTTACTCGGTTCCACGTGCGAATGGCTTTCTAACCGGGACCACTGCTGGAGTAAAGCCGGTGGAGACGTGGTAGGCATCGGGTGCACTTCTTCGATGGTCTGTTTAATCGAAACCGTTCACTTTTGTGTAAGTGTGAGAACATCGTACCAACATGTCTGCTGATTGGGAATTCCTATTTGTGTCTATTGAAGAGGTTTGATCTTCTCTGAATAAGTAAATTCTAAGGATAATTGATTAGGATAATTATTTTTGAAAATATTGATATCTATCCGTATTTCTGTATGGTAGGTACCGTGAAACTTCATATTCCTCTATGCACAAAATAATTGATTCTGTAAATATCTCACGTGAAAACAAGCCAACCCCAAAACTCTTTGATGTGCATGTTTTCTTGTTTTTTTGTTAGTTTGTTTACTTCTAAATATATATCCACTATAGGTTTAGCAGTTTAGGTTATCAAATTCTCAAACAAATTTTGTTACGGTTTTTATTTTTGATAATTATATACATCTACATCTGAGTCTCTGACAAACCAATTAAATTTCTTTCTTTTTTAGCAACTACCAATTAAATTTCTGTCTCTGGAAAAACATATACACAACAAGAATTTCAGTCATAGTAATGCATATTTTAAACAGTTTCATTTAGAGTAAGAGTTTGCCAATTTTATAGTGCACTTTATTTAACCTTTTTGTCAAAGAAAAAACATATATATAAGTTGTATACTGAAAACATATGTGAGAACTTTGACCACTGCAGTTTATATGTTTTGATGATATTACCAATTTTTCATCATTTTAATTATACTGTAATATTCTGATAGCTTTAGTTTTATAATTTTGTCATTTATTTAGTTTATCTTTAATCTGTAAAATATCACTTGGTCATGACTATTGACAAGTGAGAGAAGACGGAGACACAATTACATTTCGCGTATAGATGAAATGAAAGCTACGCTTGCAAACTTTCGGTTCGTGAATGTGGATTTAGAAGAAAATTTTATAATGTTAAATTTTATCTTAATAGTCAATTAGGCAAATATTCTAACACATTACCTTGTCAATTTAGTCATGGTTTTTATTCTCCTACTGTTCTATCTTGAGTGAAATCATTTTGAAAATGTTTGTATACATGAATTAATAAGTAGAATCAATAATTTATAAGGTGGCCTTGAAAATCAAAACAGTGACAAAGAAAACAATAGTAATCATTTAATGCGAAAACATGTGAGATGGCTTTGCTCATCAATTTTTGGGACTAAAACAGGCAATAGCTAGAAACGACCAATCTGATATTCCCAGACAACAGTATCTGGAATTGATTAAGAAGCGTACATTTACAAAGTTGTTTCATTCACAGTTTTATTTAGGGCCGGGCAAAAAACCCGGATCCGAAAACCGAACCGAACCTGATCTGAAAAAGTAGTCAAACGGATTAAAAATTTTGGTATTTATAAAACCGAAACCGAATCTAATCCGAACGAAAAATTTTGGATACCCGAATGTATCCGAAATAGATATATATATATATATATACCTAAATATATAATTATTTTTTATTTTTCCAAAATACTTGAAAATATATACAAATAATAAAAATGAATGTCTAAAATAGCTAAATTATACTCAAAATACCAAAAAATACTTAAACAATTTATTGATTCTCTATCCAAATGTTCAAACCAAACTAATTTATATGTTAAGTTTGGTATTTTAACATTTGTTATTCAAATTTATTTATAATATATTATTTATTTATAGATTTTGAAAAATTTAAAGTGTATAATGAATTTTAAAATTTTAAAAATAATTTAAATGGTTTATCCGAACCCAAACCAAACACGCAAAGATCCAAACCGAACTCGAACCAAAATTTAGAAAATACCCGAATGGAACCTGAAATCTTTGATCCCGAAACCCGAATAACTCCGAACTGAACCCAAATAGATACCCAAATGCCCACCCCAAGTTTTATTGCCATCATATCAGGGTTTTGATTCTAACAATGAAACGCGTTATTAGTGTATATATACCACACTGATTAACCATTAAAGTAATCATGTACATACACACATTCAAATAGATATATAGTCTATATATGTATTTCATATACAGATTCCTATCATCTTCAGAAAAATATGCAGTTTATCATCGCATGGAGAAGAAATGATTGTTTATCATCTAAAGTATAGCAGAGTTGTATATAAAGGCGCCTCCATTGATCATCAAACATACTAACATAATCATATGAACCCTAACTGTACTAGGTATCAACATCGTTTATGATCCTCAAACTGATGGAAGTAAATATAAATCTCCAAAACATAAATGATCAAACACATTAGCGTGAACAATCATAATTTATAGTATTCATAAACAAATAAATGAGCAACAGCATCATCAGTGGATAATGTAGAGAAGTCATTACATTAACACACACATATAGAAGCAAATACGAAACAATACACTTTAAAGTAGGGATACATATATATGATCATACAGTTGCACCCGAGTAATTAGCCATCACAGACTGACCTTGATGTGGTTGCTGTTGCTGTAGCAGCAGAGGCGGCTGCGTTTGCGGTAACGTTTGCGTTTTCTGCCTGTTGACTCTCTTCCTCTTCTTATCATAACTAACGCCGCGAGCTTTGGCCTGGAAGTCTCTGACTTCACGGAGGTATAACCTGACGGCGCGTGAGCCAAAAGGGTTAGCCTCGGGAGGGCCACCGTTCTCCTCGTAGGCGGCACGGAGACGTCCGATGAGGGCGTCGAGTGAGCCCCAGGCTTGTCGGAGAGGGCAAGGACAAGGTGCTGGAGGGTTAGGGAGGCCGAAGAAGGCGCAGTTTTGGTGGTGAATTTTTGTTTTCCCGAACTGGTCGAGGTAGCGGAGGAACTCTAGCACGTGTGCGCCGCTGCACGATGGGAGAGAGAGCGGAGGACGGTGGTTCCGGAGGTATTGACAGAACGTGTTCCAGTCACGGCGTTTCTGGTTCTCGTAGCGGCTTGAGGAAGGAGGTGTTGATTGTATGGAGGTATTAGGGCTCCTGTTTGCTTGGTGAGATATCAATTCCATAGCTTATCTTTGTTTCTTGTTTGCTAGGGTTTTTGCTTTTCTTATGTGGATCAAAGAGGTTAGGGTTCTTTAATAAACCAGAGAGAAAGGGAGAAAGAGGGACTTAGCTGCTCGTCATGGTGAGGATGATACTATGTAAGGAATAGATTCAACTTTGGTAAATCAAATCTAGCAAACACATATGAGCAGAAATAGTGAGGCAAAGAGAGAATAAACTGAAAAAGGAAAGAGAGAGAAGTGTGGTTTGTTGCTGCTTATAGAAGAGGAGAGGAGTGGGTATATAATAAGTGAAAGATATCAAAAGTAGGATTCTTTTTTTCCATTTTATAATTTTTCTAGCTTTTCTACTTTGGGATTCGATGGAGAGACAGACAATACACAAAATCACATTTGTCAAGAAGAATCAAGAGTGTGTTAAGTAGTTTCAGGACTCAGAAGCATTATAGGAGGTCATCTAAAGAGAGAGAGACTGAGCAGATGAGTACTTGTAACCTATGAGAGAAAAGGAGAAAGGGGGCTGAGTGTTACACAGCGTGGAAAAGAGGAGTTTCATAGCCTCATAGGTAAAGAGAGAGAAAGAAAGAGTGACCAATGGATCAAGTGGGGAACTTGAAGTTGAACATTGACATGACATGAGGAGGAAGAGTCTGTGTTCCTTGCCAGCAATTTGCAGCCACATTTTCATTTTTTAATTATTGTTAATTTTTTCATTACTTTATGCGTTGCGTTGCATTTATTTACTTTGTTTTCGCATTATTCTTGTTTGCTTCCTTCACTTTAATCTTTTTAACATTGAAAACGACATCGTTAACAAACAGTATATATTTTCTTTCTCCGGTAATCATGGGTTATAAACTCAGAATAACATTTTTTAACTTGATTGTTTCTTCAGTATAGAATTCTTCAGAAAGGAAAACAAACAACACCTCCTTGTTGAGAATCCAAAATGCGTTAGTGTCTATGCCCACGCAAATTAAATTGTATATTGTTTGCTTCAAGTCGAGTAAAGTTTTATGTGTGCACTTTCATCTCAAATGTAAAAGCTGCCAGTTGAGCAGAGGTACTAGTAATCGTGTTAAATCTGGCAATAAACCCGACAGTAATTTTCAGCACCAAACTATTTGGACAAATTTAACAATTTATTTGTTAAGAATATTCTGTAGGACGATAATACAAAAAAATGTATGTTATACATAGAGAAAATTTCATCAAACAATGTTTGAACTTTGAACATTGAAAAACGATCGCTAGTGAAGTATATATTTGGCGTTACTAACGTTCTTCAACCTTCGAAAACTTGGTTGTTGGAAAAATTATTGCCGATATATTTAGTTATTAGTGTTTGGTAGCGACGAATCATTAGTCTACAGTTTTGTTTGATCTCACCGTTTGTCTCTCTACAAGAATTTAACTTGAGTACATATTTGCTTAATAGTCGTTTTCTCAAAATGTATTTACTAGAGATTGATTATCAACAATTTATTTTAAAAACGACGAAAGTCATATCCCTTATGGAATATACTTGACAATTTTAAAGTAGTGTTTAGATTGGTTAATATCGTTTATACTCTTAATGAATAAATTATATAAATTATATAAATTAGTCAAAAATAAAAATGAATTTAAGATCTATTTGATTAGATAAGTAATTAAAATCAATAATAAAAGAATTATCCAAAATCTAAAATATATATTTTAAAATAAAAAGATAATTCTTATATATACTGTGTTGTTATCCAAAAATACAAGTGATTAAATTAATAATAATAAAAATTATCCAAAATTTCAAATATATATTTTTAAAGAAAAAGAAAGTTAAAAATTCAAAAACATAAAACACATTACTAAATATTAATCAAGTAAAAGAATTATTTTGTATAATTAAAAAGAAAATACTGAATGATTTTAAAGATTTATTTATTAACAATGAATATAATGTACAAATAAATTTCAAAAAATATAATACTTAAATATTTCCAATTAAAACATTATTAAGAAATACAAACTTTTTCTTATTAATATATATATTAATAAGTAGTTATGAAAATGTTTATATCCGCGTACGCAGGCTAAACACCTAGTTACTACATGTATTGAAATGGACTACGCATCTAATCAACCTTCATTTTTGCCAATGATATTTTTTTGGCAAATGATTTTTCGCTTATAAACATGATTTCCACCCAATATTTGCAATATTTATGAAATGAAAGCTTAACTCGACATGTTATGCGGGAAAAATTAAACGAGCAATTTTTTATCAGATCTGATTTCATGATTTGTAAAAGATTTATCATATGATAGATTTGTTGAAGATATGTTATATTAAGTTTTATCATTTGCACATGTTTGTGAGAAAAAAATAAAGAATAAAGGCTGCTAGCTGATTTTAAAACGTTTAGGAATTTTAATATTAAAAAACTAACCCTATATATTTAGTAATCAACTAATCAAGTGATATTTAGAAATGAATCTGTATGTACTAGTTTCCTGTGTAGATATACGGATCTCAACAGAAAGCTTCATAATTAAAAAGGTGAGACGAACACAGATATACATTACATATGATTTTCCCGGAATTAAACTGGATTAATGTATTAGAATCTCTCCCACATCGTTAATGATGTGTGGTCCTTGGGCATATATATGTGATTGGGCAATCCTCCACTCTTGAGTTAGTTTTTGGGTGTGAGTTAGGCCCATCACTAATATGGTATCAAAGCCTATGGTAAAAAGTCCAGCAGATGATTTCCCATATAAATAGTTGTTTACCTATGTAGCCTATAAACATGGCCCATCTTGCTGTGGTATGTCCGAGATGTTGAGTTTGGGCTGTTTCCGTGTTGGACCGTTTTTCCACCCACATCTCGAGAGGGGCGAGTTAGCTTTTGGATGTGAGTTAGACCCATCACTAATATAATGTCTATATTCGATATATACTAGATTGAATCGACTATACTTTTTTAGTTGATCAATTTTAATGTAGATTGAACTGATATATGTTTTTCTACGGCGTCTTATAAACGCTTAGAGACTTTTAATCTGATGTTATTAAGTTACAAATGGAGTAATTGATGTTTGTTTTAAGTTCACTAGCTTTCATCTCATCTTACATGTGACATTTCCAACATAGTAAAGGACCTAAATAATATCATAATAATAAAGTAAACATCAAACATGGGCCTTTTAAATTAAAGGTAGAGCAAGTGGCGCGTAAGAAACCACGGGTTTAGGAATCCATCTCTGTCAGTGGAAAGCAAGAAGAAACAGTGCTTTGATTTGACACCAACGTCGACGTTTATTTGTTTGTTCGTTTTTCAAACTCCGTTAATATCGGTTAATCATCATACTTACGATTTTTTTGGCTAAACGGATGTTGTCTGTAATGCGCCTCGACCATGTTTCAGTATTTGTTTTTTTCTTGAAACTCATGTTTTACAGTTTTAGTATTGTGAAGTCCATTTTGATTTGTGGTTGACAAACCTAGTGTTTCTACTTTAGGTTTGAAATTTGATTTCAAATGCTAATCATTCCACTAAACCCTTTGTTAACTACTAGAATTATAATCAAATTGTCATATATTATTGTACTCTTATTTTTGGAAGTGAATTATTGTACCATTATTTTTAACATTAACAGATTTTAACGTTTTTTACCAGCATTATTTCCCTATATCAAGAAACATATGTTTTGTTATCTCCGTAGGATATAGGATACTCCCTTCATTTCATATTATAAGTAATTTTTTAAAAAATGTTTGTTTTAAAATATAAGTAATTTTTATTATTTTATGCAATTTTTATTTGTATTGGGTATATTGTGACCAATCAAATAATTTATAATTATTTATTATTGATTTAAATATACTTAATTTATATATTAAAAACTATTTTTAAAATAAATAATATATGCATTCAACTAAAACTACTTACCTAATGAAACAGAGAAACTAATAAAATAGTAGAACATTGGTACGGGGAACAGAGTTCCAGCATTTGGAAACTAAAGCCCTATTAATTAGATCATACTACCATGGATCTATATAGGGTTGAGCTTTTAAGACCTTTTCTTGGTTAAACCAATCCAAAACTATTATTCTTCGATATTCAGAATTGTCGTTCCTATTTGTAGCAAAATACCATTTTCCATATTTGGCAAAAGATAAGTATATATATACACTCTTCACATGTCATAATGATTCTCTTCCTCCCTTCTTGTTTCTCTCTCAGGGTGCACTAATCTTTTTTTTTTTCCTTCTGAAAGATTCATTGGCGAATCTAGGAAAAAAATTTTGTGGGAGCATAAAATAAATAAAAGGTGTAAAAAGGCAGGTGGGGATTTGAACCCTGGTATAGGAGGGGCAAACTCTTAGTTGAAACCAACTTTGCTACGGAATATATGATGTTTCTTAAGTAAAAAATGTTTATTTATAGATTATTGTGGGGCAGTTGCCTCCTCCCTGGTGAACCTAGGTTCGCCACTGGAAAGATTTCATTAAACCACAAAACAGAGTACAAAACAGAGTACGAAACATAATACAATCGATCAACCCAAAAACAAATGGCATCGATCAACAACCACAAACAACAACCTCCTCCCACGGAGCCAAAATCAGAGGAACCGGCTTTCATCGACAAAGAGCTCGAAGAGCCATCCCGGATGGCCCCTAGCGACGTAAGATCGCACTCTTCCTTGCCGTGTAACGCTTTGTGCAATGATCGCCACTCCTCTATTCTCCTCTTTCGAGACGCTCAAAAGTTGGAACTCCTCCATATGAGCTAATCTTCTATTAAGTTCCTCAGACTGAAAACGCAATACCGGTCAAAGCTGCGGTTTCAGAGTTGCCGCAAATATTTCTCTGAAATCCCCTGCAAAGACAATCTTTCTGTATCTTAGACTCACCATACTATCCATCGCCCAGAGAATAGTAGTAAGTCTTGCGTCCTCCAAGCTGTCAATAGCTGAGAAAGCCCTTCTGCTATGAACCATAACAACACCTCGATGGTTTCTTACGACCCAAGCAACTCCAAAGAGCTTGGATTCCTTGATCCATTAAAATCCCACATTACACATTAACAACCCTTCTCTGGGAGGAGACCATTTACGAACCTTTTTGACCTCTTGATCACGGCTCTGAACCGTTAATTGGTCATCAACCTTTTGTGCCAGTAGCCACTCTTCAAAATCTTTCTTTGCTTTTAACTGTATCTCCTCAGGCTCCCATCTAATCCCCTTAAATAACAGATCATTTCTGCTCTTCCAAATGGCCCAGAGAAGCCACGGCCAGAACCTATAGTCCTCTATCCCTTCTTTTACATTCTTGGTAAGATCCCGGAGGAAGTTTATGTTCGAGTACACACCGCCTTCATGTAAACCAAAGTGCGGATGTGGGGTGCCCGAGAGAGCCCAAGCTTGTCTAGCTGGATCACATCCAAAGAGCACATGATGGATGTCTTCACCTTCGTTACCACACACCTGACATCTAGTGTCCACCTTCATTCCCCTTTTTATGATTGAGTCTGCTACTGGGAGCGCTTCACTGAGTACTTGCCATAGAAAGACTCTGATTTTTGGAACCGTGGATATCTTCCAAATTCTTGCCTTGATCACATTAAGCGAAGGTGAGATCAGAGTTTCAGGATAGTGTGCCTTGATCTTGTGATCCATAGCTAACCAGTACGCAGATTTCATCATCAAGTTACCACTTCTGTTGAATTTCCAAGAGAAAGAATCATGGTTAAAGATGGAAGGTTGAGAAGCCTTGATTAGCTCCACATCTGAAGAAACAAAGATCTCCTTTAAAGCTTCTAAGTCCCATCTTCTCGTGTCTTTGTCGATCAGCTCATCAACCATTAAGTTCACATCGAAAACATCACTTGATTGTTTTTAATACTACTATTTATTAAATTAGCTTACATCTTTTTATGTTGAAATACTTGCCGACGTTTTCCCAGTCAAACGAAAAGGATTGGTACACATCCCATATACATTCTTGACACTAACGTACATAAATATGTGTGACACCATTGAACGGGAGTTATGTAGATATATATGTACTCATCGTCTGAAATTAAGGAGTCTTAATAAAGTCCATAGATAGATACACGTGCATGTAAGCACAATAGTATTACTTTTAGAATAAATGGTCTATTGAACTTATATGAGCTCAGCTCACTCACATGCGTAACTTTGACATTGAAGTAACTTTCATGCTCACATCGCATGTGTATAAAGGAAGCAACAAAGAAAACGTATGTAGCCGCAGCGCCGGCTTTGTATCCTTTCCCCACCGGTGTCGTCTACTTCGGAGTTTCCTATGTATCGACGTCTTTGTTACTTTCGTAAAGAGTTGAAGAACTGGAGAGATTTTAGAGATTGGGCTTCTCTTCCTGATGGGCCATTGCCAACTTTATGGGCTGCTAAATTATTTTTCTTATCTTATTTCCTGATTGTTTTTACATCAGGGTTCGTAATGGGCCATTATTGGCAGGCACATTGTTTCAGATAGGCTAGAATTTGATATGGGTTATCTAAGGTTGTAATAGATACACCTTTGCTTCTTTTTAGTTTAGTGCAATCAAAGTTTCACAAAAAAAAAGAAACGTATGATAGATACGCGAGAATAGCTTAGAGAAGTAGAGAGAGAAAGAAAAAGCAGATCCCTCTTTGGGTCCGGCGGTCGGCGGCGCGTGAGCGTCCGTGCCGCCGCCGGAGTCCGTCCTCTTGTAGAATAAAGCTTACTCATGTTTAGGTCTTCTCCACCTACTCTGGTACTCGCTTGTCCGAGCTCTGGACAGTCACCAACCACGGTGGTTCTGATCTTGGAGTGAAGACGCGGTTGCCGGTAGGTATGACGCGGCGAAAACGTCTAGTCTGGTCTCGTTTGCAAGAGACGGAGGCTCTTACAGATCCGTCGCCGCCGCTTTTAGTCACCGAGACGTGGAAGCTTCTTCAGCCTCGCCGTCGTCGGCTCTAGCTCCTGGGAAATGAAGGTTACTTCAGCCTTGTGTCGCCGGTTTTGTCCCCTTGTCTCTTAGGGTTTTGCCTTTTCTTTTTCTAGTTTTTTATGTCGTTTCGATTTGGATCGTTGGTGGAGATATCGTCGGAGGACGATGAAGCCCACCGGTGGAAATGGTGTGGCTGCATGCGAAGCCTTATCCTGGGTGGTTAGCGGTGAATGGTTGGCGGAGGAGATCTCGAATAGTCGATTGAATTTCTCCGATATTGAGCCTCAAGGGTTTTGAAGGTGTTCGTGGTGAACGAATGGAGTGGTGGAGCTCCGGTGTGGACCGGTGAACGGCGGTTATGTTCTCCGGTGGTAACGAGTTGAGGAGGAGACGCGATGGTCAGAACCGTACGTGCGGCGACGGTGTTCTTCTCTTGATGCTAGGGTTTTCCCAATTTGGGCTCTAGACCTATTTGGTTTATTGTAATGGGCCCGATGGATTCGGGTTTTGTTTTGTAATCGGGTATTGGGCTTTGGCCCTCTTTCTATAAATAAAATATTGACGGAAAAAAAAGATTGATACGCGAGAATAGATGTTACACGCAATTCTCTCTTTCTTTCCCTGTTCATAGACCCTTATCTTTCACAGGGAGAAAGAGACTTGTCTTATGTCTTTTTGATGTAAATACTTCTTCGATCGAAAGATCGATTTGTTTTTGTTCGCTTAGGCGATTGTGTTTTCTGATTAGCGGATTTAGTCTTCGTTTTGACGATTTTTTTTATGTGTTCTTTTCAACCAAAACAGAACTTTTTTCATGATTCTCATTTTATCTCGGTTTCCCTGGTTGAGTATAGTAAACTCCGCTCTTGATAGGATTTTTAGTGTCCTAGCTTTACTTTTTGCATGTTCTTAAAGATTTATTTCGAAGATTCGAGGTTTTGTTTTGTTAGATTTGCTTGATTTTGTTCTTAAACCAGTGTAATATTTCATCTTTCCGATGTTAATCTCGGAGTTTAGGGTGTAAGTTTCTCTTTAAAATGGAATTGAATTGAAGAGATTTCGTAGTGGCTTTAGGCTAGAAAAGTAGTGTCGGGGCCTTTCGAAGATGTCTTGATAATTTATGGCTCTAAGACTATCTCCATCGGTAGGTTGTTGACGGTCTCTTAACATTTTAAAAAAAATAGAAAAGAAAAGAAAATAAGAAAGAGGAAGGCAAAAGGTTCTTTGCTGGGGCATTTTAACATCCGGTTCTAACATTCAAGGAGCAGGTGGGAATATATAAGTGGTTTAAATTTCTTAAAAGCATTAAATTTTAGTTGTACAATTTCAGTTACTTAGGGCATCATTATCAGTGAGACAATTTTTTGTCTTTAGAATCTATTTATATAAAATAGAGTTTACTCCCTCCTGGTTGAGACACCTCAGCATCCAGCCTAGAAACTCGCGCGTCCTGAAGCCGACACGTGTCGAAGGCGGACGAAACTCAGCGTTTCATTTAACGCGTAACGTGATGGGCTTCCTTTGTGCATTTCGGATTTGGGCTCTGAGTCTGGTGTCTGCGTCCGGCCCGAGTAGAGGTGTTTCTCGCTTTAACCCTAATTTCGTCTCTCCCTTTCTCGCGCATGACGTGTGAGTGTCCTTTTCCAGACTGAAACTGGCGGAGATGTAGCTTCGCGTTTATTCCAATTAATTCCATCACCCACTAAGAGTCTTCAATGCGTCGTTCCTAACTCAGGCGGTGTGAAATTTGTATAAATATGTGAGTACTTCTCCTTCCGAACTCATCATCTCTTTCTATCTCTTTCAGTATACTTATTCGTGCTGTTATGGCGAACTCAATGTCAGTCCGTTTCTTCGTGTTTTTTAGATCTGTCTATAATTATCGTGTCTTTTTTTCGTTTCTTCATGTTTTTTTAAGATCTATGTTCGATCATTTCGTCGAATTTCTTATTGTTTTATTGATACTGAGATATCTGCTCCGTTTTCAGTCAACTATAATGCAAACCACCATCAATGCACATCGGCTTCAGAAATTCCGACCAAGACTTGCTGCCGGGTCGATTTATTCGATCTCTGCATTTGACGTGGCTCGGTGTGCTCAGAACTTCAAGCTTACCGATTCCTCTTTACTGATCGTGTCATGGCTACAATCAAACTGGGAAAAGTAATAGTTATTATGTTTTTTTCTTCCTCTTTAACCTCTTTGCGAATGAATACATATTGTTTTCATATTTGAGCTAATTAGTTATTGTGACTGCAATAATTTCTGCTGCAACCCTGCAGTGATGTCTCTGTTACACTGAACCTATTAGACTCTCAAGCTGTTTTCGTTCCATAAAAGCTTGAAGGCTTGCGTGATGATCCAAAGGTGATAGTTGCCACAAACATAAATCCGAAGACGGTTGGAGGTATTATGTTGTTTTATCCCGTATAATGCAATCTGATATTATGGAAAATCACATTTGTGCAACTCTTTAGTATGTTGCGCAGGTCGTTTGTTTCTCAACGCAACGTCTGGTACTCATATTTACTTGGATAAGTAAACAGCTGCAGGGGAATCTTGCTTCTACAAGTAAGCGTAGCTGTTATTGAATGTGTATGCGTACGGTGAGAGGCTTAGGTTACTGACAGTCGTACTTTTGTTCAGATTGGTGGCTAAGGACACTGGTCTTCCATCTGCAGCACCACTGCTAAGGGGATATGCAAAGGTTGAGCCTGTGACAATTCCTGAGCTCAATGATTTTATATCCACTGCCCTGTCACAGGTAATAAGGTCTACCGAGGTGGTGACTAGCTCTCATGTATATATATTTACACTGTGATGTTGGTGTCTAAAATGTAGTAAATTGACTTCGTCTACACTGGGAGGGTCTCTCGCGTTGACACTGACAAGGAGTTGTGTTATGTTGCATGCTCTAAGTGCAGTAGGAAGTTGCAGCGCTCTGTCTCTGCATTAGAATGTGTACGATGCAACAATTTTATGCTGTCGGAGCTCTACGGTATGTGGTAACTTTAGTATATGATAATAGCTATCTCGCATCGTATATACATACATCTCATTAATTACACAACCTTAGAGCAAGTGAAGCTGGTCGGTTGTTGGTAAGATACCCTCCGTTCATTGCAGGCTTGCGTACACTTTCAAAGTCAGATTCACTTCATATAAGTTCACCGCCCATCATCAGACTTTCACCGTGCATCATCAATGAGATTGACCATGCGCCAGCCCCCGACTTCGTCGAGAATGTAAGTAAAATGTTTATTACTCTGTTTCGCTATTAACATAGACATGTATGTATAATACTCTGAGATGTAACAGGTGGGTGATGGCAATGATGTTGACGATGCCCCGGATGGCAGGCCAAGTCATGGAAAACTTACATCCAGCAGTGGCGGTTGTGAGGCATCTAAGAGTGCTGGAAAAAGCCAGTTGGTGATGCGCATAAGACGACTGACACGACTTCCAAGGTGGTCAAGAAGGCCCGTGTTGCTTGAGATGGAGTCCCAACAATTACGTTTTCATGCTCTGGATTTTAATAATGCATATGCTTTTTTATTTACTTTCGCAACTTACCTATCTATGTTTTTGATTTTTCCTTTCTGTTTTTTCCTCTGAATGATCTGAGATGGTTTCAGCAGCCTCCTTAGATACAGTTCTTTAATGTTGGTGATTTCCGTATTATATGTCCTTGACTATCAGTCAAATTCGTATTTTAAGTATTTTTATTTTCTATGTTTGGAAATTTTTTTTACTAGGTTCATGCAACGTTTAATACCTATTAGTTCTAACATGGGGAGATCCGAAATTGTTTTTATATTCTCTAATACCTATTAGTTCTAACATGGGGCTTTATCCCAGATACCATCTAATCCAACAATCTTCCCAACTGAGTCTCTCTACACAAATATGGATCATCTATTCTGGAGAGTTCTACCAAAAATGGATGATCATCATTTTGCATGGATTTTATGGTATATCTGGAAAGGACGGAACAATAAGGTCTTTAGTAATTTGGATATTGAGCCTAGTGAAACACTTAAGATAGCAGTAACAGAAGCAAAAATATGGGAAGAGGCGCAATCGCTAGCCATCTCGGTAATAGAACGGCCAATCCCGGATTTACCGTCAATACCAGGAAGATGGTGTTTCGTAGATGGTTCTTTGAAGGATAAGGAAGTATACTCTGGACAAGGGTGGTACAGTACTCTTCAAGGATTCGCTGGCTTAATGGGGGCAAGGAATGTCCGTGCTTCTCTATCTCCTCTTCATTCTGAGGTGGAAGCATTAATTTGGGCAATGGAGTGTATGAGGAATTTGCATCAATTTAGGATTACATTTGCAACAGACTGTTCTCAATTGGTAAAGATGGTGTCCGAACAAGAGGAATGACCTGCGTTTGCAGCCTACTTAGAAGATATCAAGACCTTGCAAGACAATTTTCACAGCTCAGATATAATTTATGTATCACGCACACACAACTTGAAGGCCGATGGACTAGCACGAGGGGCTAGGACTCAAGCGTCTTTTGTTGTGCACATGGATGAAGAGCCACCAACCTGGTTTACAGAGTCTATATGAGTCTGTAAAAGTCGACGACAAAAAAAAAACCTAAGAACATACCAACGTTTATATGCTTCATAAATTTCTTGAAGAACTTAACCAAAAAATATATTGGTTTAGATTTCATTAAAGGCCTGTTCTTATTGACGACACAGTGCGGCAGCGTCAGCGTCTAAAACTATAAAGGAAAGTTTAGTGCCAGCTCTAAAAGAGGAGGTTTGAGAATAACCGCTGGAGGGTTGGAATTCGCCGCTGGCGACAATTTGGGAAACGCTGATTTTAACAGCGGCGAGAAAAGAACAGAAAAGAAGACCTGCGACTTCGCCGGCGGTAACTCCACGACAACACTCCACTGAAATTTTTCTCTCCCGCTTGTTAAATTGGTCGCTGACGCTGCCGCACTGCGTCGTCAATACGAACAGGGCTTAACTTAAAGGTAAAGATAGATACATTTATCCTTTTTAGCATCTAAATCTACATATTATGATTTTAGAGTAATTATTGATTTGAATCTTTTTTAATATCTTTAACTTATAGTGATACACTATAAGGGATTGTTAATTTCATAGTAATAAAAAATTTAAAAGTCCTGCTTAAATGAATGAGTGTTACTTAATCCGTAAATGTAGTACGACATTTGCTTCATATAATTTATTTGAAAAAAAAATTGGATGATGTGGTTTATTTGATAAAAGTTTAATAAAATGTGTGTATACTTAAATAATCAATTTTAGAAAACAAATTGTAAATCGATTCTTTTTTTACATTATCTAAATCAATAGGTTTAAAATGTATAAAGTATACCAACACATTCAAAAACAAATTTATAAGAATGAAAGATAATTCATAATTTATGTTTTGAATTTCAACTGTAGTGACAAGTATTTTTATTTTACTTACTCTTATAATAAAATATAACAAACACTAAAAATGTTAAATAATTACATTAATGAAAAAATAAAAGCTTTTTATTATTTTATCAACCCTTTGATTTCTGATAAAAACAAAAGACACAATAATAAAAATTAAAATTGTTTAAAGTTTAGAGTAAACTGCATATTTTTACGCGTATATGAAGATACAATATATCTTCTAATTGATCTTCAGCTACTTAACAAAGATTAATATATCATTTTTTCTGATACTATTTATGTGATAAAAATGATATTTTTGTAGTGTTTCATACAAATTTCTTGCAAATACAAACCTAAAATACAAACTACAAAATCATACAAAAATAATAGTCTAGATCACAAATATAGTATATCCCGTCCGTAGGACGGGTCGACCCTAGTAGTTTAATAATTTTGTGTAGTTTAAGGACATAGCTTAGGACTTATCATAATTTCTTGATTATTGGAAGACTTATATTGTCCTTCTCACCTTCTTCGTCTTCCACGCCTCAAATTTCATCTTCTCCATCTCCTTTGTTCTGCTCTTTTCCTTGACCTCGGATTCTCCCCTTTCCCCTCTCTCTCGGCCTCCTCCGCCACCTCTCGGATCCAGACTTCCGCCACTGCCCTCGTGCTCTTTGTCTCCGCATCACTCTCTTCGTCTCCGTCTCCGTCATGGGCTTCTCCGTCACGGACTTCGCCGGATTCTGCTCCGCCGCCGTTTTCTGCCTGGAGACTGGAATGGTTGAGAGAGTAGGGATTAGAGGGTTTGTGACTGGATTGCTCGTGGTCTTCGTACGCAAGCAGTGATAGATTTTGTTGCATCTCTCTCTTTTTTCTGAGACGACACGTTGCAGGTAAGGACGAGCAAATTTGTATTTAAGCTAAGGACGTTCTTGGCTTTATTGGATTTTTTTTATTTTTTTTGGCCAAATAATGGCTTAGGACTTTTGGTAGATAGCTCGATAATCATGGTCTTAGAATATTATTACTTTTTAGTTTAGATACTTATTTTTAAACACTCACCGATGAACATAGTCTAAATCCACTAATGATTCTCCAGCTTTTCTTAATCTAGCAAAGTCCAGATCCTTGTTTATCTTCGGAGATACTAGTGCAAAAGGTTCAAGTGGGATATATGTTTAAGATCGAATTCAAATGTGTGGAAACAGTGATCGGAAATCTCGTATGTTCACCGGAGAAAGATGAGCTTCAGAAGCGTCGACTGTATTGGATTTCCGAAGCGGTACATCATGAGGGTAAAAAAGCCACATGTGTAAAAGCTTATTAGATTGCTTACACGTGTTTGTTTTGCTGTACATTTAATTCCACGAACAAAAATTGTAATTTTTGGACGGCACGGTGATGACTCAGCAGCTGACTCAGATCCGTTAACGGGATTTAGACACCATTTAGGTCAAAGCATGAATTAGCCATTGACATTGTTCTTCAGGTATGTATTTCAAATTGTTTAGGAGTGTAGGCTTGTTTTAGCACGATGATAAAGTACAGATATGGATCTTCCAAGAGTTATTGGTGCAGGCATGGATTAGCCATTTTCCCATCCCCCATATGTACTAGCCCACCGGGCTTTTGATGAAAGAATACGTTGACAAAAAGAAAAGATGTTACACGCAGGCGTTACCAACACGATTTATCAAAGTGCGGATTTATTTTCTTTTATTTTTTCTAAATTGACAAATAATTAGTAAATGTCACATTTTCATATATTTGTTTTTTTATAAAAGACTTAAATTTTTTATCTTTCTTTATCGTGTTTCATTTTAAATGAGTATAGGTCTGAGCACAATATCCGGACCCGAAGAACCAACCTGAACCGACCCGAAAATCAGGGTCCCGAAACGATCAGACCCCGGGTAAATATCCAAATGAGTTCTAAATTGCTATATCCGAGAACCGGTCCCAAACCCAACCAGAACCGAGAACTAAATGAGTACCCGAAGATATCTGAAATGTGAATATATATCTATAATTATATTTATAATTATTTTAATATTTTAAATTAATATTATAAGTTAACTATAGTAGTTATTTTTAGTATTTTAAGTATTTTTGGATAAAATATGATAATTTGGATAAAAATTTACCCAAAAACTGTATATAATGGATATTTTTGGTTTCTTTTGGTTACTTTTGAGTAATTTGGATACAAAAATTTGAATTGAATCGGATACTTTGGTTACTTTGAATATAAATAACCGAACCCGTTTTAGATACTTTGGTTATTTGATTATTTTTCAGGTTTTATGCATGAGAACCGAACCCACCCGGACCCGGAAAGACCTGACTCGAACCCGATCCAAAATTTTATAATATCCGAATGGGGTTTAATTTCAAAACCCGAAAAACCTGATACCCAAAATAACCGATTCGTACCCGAATGAGTACCCGAACGTCCAGATCTAATGGGTATTTATATTTAGAAAATTAAAGTTTATTTTTAATGAATTGATTAAGTTGGTATAACTCTAATAAATTAATTTTATTATGTGGTTAATTTTTTTAATAAAAAAAAATACTTTTAATAAAGATTTATACTTTTCAATGAAAAAATTCAATTTTTTATGATGCTTAAATTATATTAAAAAAGCATAATAATTAAGTGATTAATTTTTGTTCACTACACAAAATATTAAGAATGATTGAAAATAAATTATTTGAACTTAGACAAAAAAAATAAGAATTGGATCTGATTTTTTAATCGGCCCAAATGACCCAAAAGAGATGATGTGGGCAGTGGGCTAGATCCAAAAAAATGACCCAATATAGATTTATTATTAATATTACTTGATTACTCTTAATGAAATATGCAATGTTAGTAAAGAAAAAGTTATTTTTAGTAAAAAAATCAATATGATCCTGTTTTAATAGTATAGATGTACCACAATATTTTTGACAAACAAGATAAAAGGTACGAAACACGATACGAACATTTTTCTTTCTTTTAGATCCACCATTATTACAGAGTGGTACTAGAATTTTATCAAAACCTTGTCCGTAAAATATGTTTTGGTCTATCAAACTTGTCATCATCAACACGTAATACCTGATCTGTAAATCATACGTTTCTACAAGTATAAAACTTGATATAGAATAAACTTGACCAACACATAAACAGTAGAAATAAATAGGAAAATAATAGAATTGTAGGAATGTTTTTCTTTATCAAATTTAACCAGAAACAAATTTGTTTTGTTTTTCTCAACGATAAAAGAAACGGGAAAGAATGAAAAGAAAAAACACCTCATAAATAATATATTCCGGTTTATTTCTTTGGTCACCGCCTCACCGGTTACACCAAAAGAGTTTAAATAAAACAGACCATGTACTTACCAAGGACACTAGGTGCCGTGTAAAACACATGAAGTATTATCAATATTCCTAGTAATCATCCAGTGTTCATAACAAATTGTCGAACAATATTTCAAAAAATGAGCAATTCCTTTTGGTTAAAAAAAACTGATTACAGAGGAAAAAAGAACCAAAAAGACTGAAGGGAAATAGAATCCAGCAAAGGATGTGAAGGTATAATCAGAGATGGGCAAATAGCGGATATCCGGAGTTTTAAGGATATATGTGATTTGATTCACTCCGTACGAATAATCAAATTTTTTGATCTGATCTGGTCCGTAATTTTTCAGATATCCGAAAAAATCAGTATATTTTATCGGATATCTGATTTGATCCGTCGATCCGGTAAAAAATAATAAAAATATTTTTTTGAAAATATTAAAAGAAAAGGAAAATTTATAATATAAGTAATAATATTTCATTACAAATTATGTAAAAATTACATTCTTTTAAAAAATTAATGACAATATAATTAATTTATTTGATAAAATAACTAAAAATATATATAGAGATATAAATTATATATAATTTTATATATGTGTATATGCATATGTACATTATGGATCAGATCGGATATTTTTTTTAAATGAGTATTTGTGATTTGCTTCTTGTTTGACGAATATTGAATTTTAGTATTTGTTTCGATTTGTAAAGTTACAGATATTCGGATTTTTCTGATCGAATCGGAATGAATAATGGATCGAATCAAATTTGACGGATATTTTTCCCACCAATAACTATAATATTAACACTGTACCAAAGAACAAAAAGCATCACTGTTTTCTTCCGGCCTCTCTCACTTTCTCTCTGGCATATGAAAAAAAAAAATCCATTAATGTAACCAAAGATGCCAAAAGATAAAAAAAAAACGAAACAAAATATATAATTAGCTTTTCTTACCTGACAAATCATACCCCCGTTCAGAGGGCGGAGCATGTGTCATGTGCATGCTCTGAAGTGGTTGCATGAGCATAACATGAGATGAGCTCCACCACTAGTCATAGAATGATGCTCTCCGTTTGAATGTTCCAAAACAGGATGGTAGCCATGCAAAGATTCTGTGCCAGAAGGAGAAGGTAACATGTTTCCAATTCTCAACTCATCATCTCCTTTCACGCCATTTCTTCCATCCTTCTTTCTCTCTAGCTGAAATGTCCCAAGAATCACCTGTAAGGAAAACCGGAGACAAGCTTTGTGGAATTAAGCAACGGGCCAAACGTTCTATTCACATGCAAATGTTTTTAAACTTAGTGATAGTTGGCACACGTGTAAATCGAACTTATAAGACAAGAGGAAAGGTACCTGAGCTGGACCAGGAGCTTTTAAGAGTCCTCCAACTCCTCCACCGAAGATCTGACCATCTACAAGGTAAACAAACGCTACGGCCACCAGTTTTACCAACATGCTCGCCCCGAATATAAGATCCACTCAGTGAGAGTATTTCATACTCACCTCGCCAGGAGTTATATTAACAAGGTGCGGAGTGAAAATCTGCCCACTTTTCCCTGTAACAAATGTGAAAAGCTCGAAAAAATGACAAGTACAATACACTAAGGTAAGCCAGTAATCAATTGATCACAGAAACTGGCTTGACTCTTTAACATGAAAACATCAGCCAAGACCAGATCATTGTTGTTGTACTACACTGCCACAAGTTTTCATGGAAACAAAGGCAATTAATCTTAAGGCGTGACGTACTTCCTGGGACGCCCTCTCTTTATTGGAGAAGTCGCAGCAGAAGACGGAACGGAGTGAGGGTAAGCTGCGAGAGAGGAAGAAGACCCGTCGTTAGATGGTGATGGGAAGTTACCATTGCTGGTGGTCGAATGGATGGTAGCAAAGAGCATTTGTTAACTTAGCAAAACTTCTGGTGCTCCTCTGAAAAAAAAACATGTTCAAATTAAACTTTAATTTTTTATACTTTACACTATAGTTCTTTGTATTGTAAAGAGTTAATTAAATCATAGACAAAAAATTGCAATAAAATATATAATAAAGTATTATACAGCAAAGATAATACATCTAATAGCATATTATATGTGTCTAGAAATAATAGCTTTTGTAAATTAGAAATTAAAACTTGTTGGAACTTTTTTTTATTTTCGTTAGTTGAATATAATAATTTTGTTTTGATATAATTCACTTTATAATTTTATAGACCAACTGTACGTACCTTATCATCTAACACAATCTACCTAGAGCAAAAAAAAGTTTCTGGTGTGAAGGCATTACATTTGAAACATTGTCATTGTTGATTTGTCAAAGAAGGTCACTAGACTCACTAAAACAAATTGTTCAGCAGATAAAACAAACAATTAGTTCGAGAGACTTGTTATCTTCTCACTAGCAGCCAAATCCACAAATATAAATGAAAGATCGTAAGTGGTAACTAAGCATTTCGTTGCTCATGCATAGTATGCGATTGGACAGCAAGAATGTGATATTATTAGTGACTAGAGACTATTGGGTGATCATGGATTTAAGAATTTTGAATAAGATGGGGTTTATAGCTTCGTGGCATTTTTTCTATATTAGAACACTGTTGCTTTGCTGGTAATCGCGGAATGAACGGTGGGAGTGAGAGTTAAACTACAGTGCGTTTCTAACAGTTATTCTCTATATTTTATATTAAGTTTTGTTTTAGATTTCTTTACAAGGATTAAAAAATCATTTAATTTTGTATACTTTTTATATAAAAACATTATTACTTATATAACTATTCATATTTCAACCAATAGAAAAATAAATATGATAATAAAATTAATTAATCTGAATTGAAATGATAAAATGACACTTATTTTGCAATGAAAAATTTTCTATATAATTACACTTAATATAAAATGAAAGGAATATAAAAACATATAGATAGATAATATATGTAGAGATTTTTGTTATTATTGACTACGACGTGATGCGAAGTGGTTAGAAAACATTCAAAGCCATAGTATTTTTGTCCAACTGTACATATAGTCATTTATTATCACTCACCAGTCACCAACAACTATTAATTATCACTACCAAACATATATCCGAATCCAAGTGGACTAAGATAATCTTTATCATATTTAATATTGATTAGTAGTTATGCTTGCTTGACCAAGTCTCATTTTTCATTTGGATTTGGAACGAAAGGCAGAGTCCAAGAGGACTTTCACATCCGATAAATACTTTGAAGTCGTTTTGGCTAAGAAAATCTCGTTACTTGAGTCAAATAGTCATCTAGTGCCAGAGATTCGCCACCGGTCTACGCTCATTTTATTTTCATTTTGAATTCTACAACTATTAATGAAAAGGTCAGCTTGGAGCCTTTAAAATTTCGTAGCCGCCTCTGAGTTAAAATAATGCTAGCAAGCAAGAAATGAAAACTTAAAGAAACACCATTTGTGTGTTTAAAAGACTAATTCAACTCGTGTTCAACCAAAGAAAACACTAATGGTTGTAGTTACCTTTTTGCTCGGTCAAGATTGGATGCAAGTCAAAGCGTTGGGGCCAACATTACCCACTAGAATGATTGACATCATATTATATGACAAATTACCAAGTTGTGGACCATTAACCGTGCCTACTTATAAGTGCGCATATTAAACTCGAGAGACCTCAAACCACGATTTAGAAGCAGAACAAACAAAAAAACAAAAAAAAACAAAGGCAAAAAAAGAGTAAGAGAAGATGGAGAAGCAGTTGGATGAAACCGTGGAGACTGCTCATGTGGAACGAGGCATCCGAGAGTCATCACCCGAGAAAAAGAAAGAAAAATCCCATAAACATAGAGGAATATTCCACCTCCACCATCACTCAAAAGATGAGAAAGAGGAAGACAAGAAGAAAGAGGGATCAAAGAGAGAGAAGATAGCTGCAGCGATGGTTGGTCTCGGAGCCACCCTCAAGAAGATTAAGCCTAAGGGCCGCCATGGAGGCGGTGGGAACCAGGAAGGAGGAGGAGAAGAGGAGGAGGAAGAAGAAGAAGAACAAGAAGAACAAGAGGAGGAAGAAGAAGAAGAAGAAGAAGAAGAAGAAGAAGGAGATGATGGTGGGGATGAAGAAGGGGGAGGCAAGTTTAGTGCTTTCATTTCCATGATCGCTGAAGCATTTGAAGAATAAGATTCTATCTTGTGTTCGTTTTGTTTGCAAATTTTAAAAATGTGATGTTCAATTACAAAATGGAGAAACTTAAGTGTTCATTTGCTGTAGCTAGCCAATTTGCAAAAAAAAAGAAAGAAAGAAAAAACTAAACTAAGCTCAGCTCTTGAGTCAGAAGAGATCGCATTTGTATGATCTGTAACTTGAAACTTGAATATCCTGAACAACCTAATGAGTCTGATTCATCTTTCATCTTTCCTTAATGTTCTCTTAATCATTTTGTGAGTTTTCAGATTTCTATAATCTGAAGTATGTTGTTACAAAGGGTTATATGATAATAACAAAATGCATGCCTGACTGAATTTGTCATGGTTTTCGGTTAAAATCGGTCATCAACCCAACCACTAAACTGGACTAATGTCGGTCAATGATCTCCAAAACTCTCGTTAAATAAAAGGACACACATTAACTTCAAACTCTTACTATTACTACTACTTCATCATTTAAATTCCTTGTACCACACTCTCAGTTCCCATCATCTGATGATTTCAAGTAAAGGGTTTCTTCACCATCCCCTGAGCTTCCTCCTCTGCCTTCATCACTTCCCATTTCCGGCTTCCCACGGCCAAATTCATGAAACCCACCACCAGCCTCTCCCTGAAGAATATGGAAACCGCCGCTTCCTCCTCCACTACTTGAGCTCATCCCCAGCTGGCTATGGTGAAATTGCTGATGCTGAAGCGTTGCATAAGGCTGGTGCTGCTGAGCATACATCATTGAAGATCGAGCCGCCATTAGAGACTGCTAAGTCATCTGCTGCTGCTAAGTTGCCTGTTGCTGCTGCAAATAGTGTGAGTGTGACCCTCCTTCTCCCTGAATCAACCCACCACCAGTAGAAGAACCATACTGCAATGTATACAAACCAACAGTACCAATGAGTTTGCTACAATTTAAAACATTAAACTTGAATACTTTTATGATTTACCTGGCTAAGCACGCTTGGAGGTTGAGGCTGAGAATCTGCAATAGCAGCTAAGTACATTAGGTTGCGTTGAAGCCTTGCCTGGTTCCTGTAAGCATGAAGAAATAATATTAGAAAAAACAAAATTTATTTACATAATAATATTAGTTTGTTTTTGTTATTTATATTGTTTCAATAATAAATTTAAAGATGTCAAAGCATATCAGAAATATTTCAAAATATTTATTTGTTATTCTTGTGAATGTATATATTTAAATCGTTGTGGAGAGGGGAATTAAAATATTTTAACAACCTAGTTTAAAAATATATTTTTGATTACATAAGTTAAATTGTGGAGATATTAATGTTTGTTCTTATAAATAATATTACTTATAAATAAAATAATTAATAAACGTCTCACTTAAATTTTTATCATGATTTATTTTACATTAATTTTACCACAAATCAGGCGAGATTGTATGGTAATTTTGTTATAAATATAAATTCATAGACTTAAGGATAATATTAATTATATTATATAGTATTTTAAAGTTTTATAAATAGAATCAACAAGGTCTAATTTTGTATTTTTATTTTGATAATAATGATAAAAATAATAAGTAAAGGAGTAATATTTGACCAAAAAAGAAAAGTAAAGCGGTAGATTTTCCACCGCTATCATAGTATTTATAGATAAAATCATTCTATTGTTTTTCTCTTCTATTTATAGAAATATATTGGAATAAAACACAGCTCTATTATAGAGTGTCTCTATTTTAGAAGTAAAAATATTAGAATACATCGTATATAGTCTAAACAAAGCAGTAGTATTTGACCAAAATATTCTTACATGAACTTTTTTTTTTCTTTTGCAATTTGTTTGCTTTATTTGAATTATTAATAACCAAAATATTGGAGAATAATGAAACTGGTAAGTTATTGACCTACCTACCTGAGAGATTCTGAGGTTAGATACATGTCCCTACCTACCACAATTTACCACTAACAATAAATGAATAAGTTGGAACAACGTTGAAGAAAAATATGTGCGTCGGTCTTGTAAGACCGCTTCTATCCAAATGACACTTCTTGTCAGTTGTGCAGATTTATGACAGTGATTTTGAGATTCGACCTGCTTTGCAATATACAGTGAAAATAATAAATGTGGTAAGAACACTTTCAACCACGGTATTCAATAGTCTTATAGGAAAAGAAATGTTCTGATACTTGCGTCGGTCAGAAGAACCACATAAAAGATTATGGAGCCTCACTGATCATGTTCGTTTGTTATTTCACTGCAACTATTTTTATAACGAATATTTAGATAAGCAGTGACCAATAATTTTAATTGTTACTCGTTAAGATTAACTATTGTATTTTGACCGAGTTGTTACGGCCATCAAACTCTTTTCCGTTCTCCCTTCAATAGCATCCCTCATAGATTTCTCATCCTTGAAAGTAACAAACATAAATCATTGCAATCTAGATAAATAAACAAGATTCTCAAAGTAAAACCCTATAACCCGAATCACATCCTTTGCAGTGTAGTTTTATACTCCATCTATCTTATTTTAATTATCGTTTTAAATTTATGTACACATAATAAAAATATTTAATTTTATACTTTTCAAATAAAGATATAATTCTTAATCATATATTAATCAATAGAAATAGATTAAAAATATTGAGAATCATATATTTGTATTGAAATATTAAAATTACACTTATTTTGAAATAAAATCTCTATAACGATAATTAAAATGAAACCAAAAGAGTATTTTGTTCAACCAAAATAATTTGTGTAAACTTTTTGAAGAAAAATATGAACTAGATATAAAAAGGCAAAATATTTAATCAGCAGAAAGCTATGAACTAGAATATTTAGGAGTACAACAAATATTCACCTTTCAGGCCAAATTCACGTGGCAAATAAGTATACGAAATATGATCAACATAACATTTCATTGTCCTTCTCCAAAACGAAAAAAACATTTCATTGTCTTTCCATAAAATATAACTTTTGAGTTAATAATAAAGCATTCTTTGTTATGTGTCGTCGCACAAAACAGTTTGCTTGTTATAGTTATAAAGAAAATGATACTAATCCTCGAAATATGTTTAGTTGGTCACTCATTCTTGCCTTCACGAGCTTCAGCTTCTACTGGTTTCTCCCCCATATTCGCGACCGCCTCCTCTTCCGCCGCTGGAGTCATCAGAGAATCAAATTTATCTGATTTCCCCAACACAATCTCAATCTGTATATGTCAGAAGAAAAACGATGAAACGGACAACACATAATTAAGTTTTTAACCTAGCAATTGGAGACATCTGAAAGAAAAGAGAAAACTGGCCTTTGTCTTCTGAACTATTTTCCCTTTGATCTCGTCTTTCATTCCCACTGTCGATGTCAGAACTCCTGTTTTGTTTGTATTACACAAATGAAAATTTCAAGAAACCAAACACAAAGAAGGAGAAACAATATGTTAATGAAGATCAAGAGAAATGTTTACTCTTCTCTGTTGCAAGCCCATTGTTCTTCAATATTTCTGAGATGGTAACCACTGTTGTGATTGCTGCACATACTCGAACGTATTTTAAACATGCAGAAACAAAGGGAGATAATTAAAGATTAAACAAAACGGTTATGAACACAATTGTATGAAACATCCGATTTGACCTCTAAATTCTTTTAAACTAATATACAATTAACTTTTTATTAAGATTAATTAAAAATGATATTTAAAAAACTAATATACAATTGTCAAAAATATTATTAAGATTAACTTAAAATGCTTATAGTCTCAGAAATATCAGATCCGACCATGTTGAAACCTACCCATTCCAAGTGCAGAAAGCTCAACCTCGTTGTGTTGTTGAATGTACCTCTATATTAGACCACACACGAAAAAAAATGAAAACCTACTCAGTTTATTCATTCACTAGATTCATATATAAACTGGGTTACTTGAAGTCCAAGAAACCGTTGTTGTGATAATTAACGAATATAGTTTTGCACTTACCTTGGCGAGATTAACGTAGAAGAACAAGGGTTTCTTGGTGTTAGAAACTTGAATCCTGTTCTTCTTTTGAGTTTCTGCGGCCGTTGTTGCTGATATGATGAGGTTGCTCGCCGGAGGTGTAACCGGTGCATGAATCGGAGTTGCTATTTCCATCGCCATTTAATCTCAACTGCGATATCACGATCTTTTGATTTTAACTAAACTTTTCTTTTTCCTTGGTAAGTGCAAGCATTTGTATATAGCGCTTTGAGGCGATTGCTAGAAAGCTAATAGAAAGCTGACGAGTGTTCCTCGCCGGTTTGTTCGTTGACCGAGTACGAGAGAAAAACGGATCATCTCCGTTTTCCAAGTTCCAAGTATATGCTTCTTTGCATTTCTCACACATTCCATAAATATTAGTATTATTTACAAAAACTATGTAAATCGTAAATAAAATAAAAGTGGATGTGATCAAATGAATGAAGTACATAAAAGTAGAATAGATTTATTTTAATAATTTCTTATTAAATTTTTTAAAAAATGTTTAGGAATATTTTGTGTATTATTGATGAAATGGCCATTCCATAAGTAAATGTTTTTTTTTTTTTTTGCGTGTGAAAAATCTATGTAAATAAGCCAATCCAATTGTACAGTGTATAAATAAACAGAATAAGAATTGATTAGAGCAACAATATGGTCCTTGAAGACTTGTTAATGATGAATAGAGGAAGCCCTTTCTTATTCACATACTACTGTTTGCATATGAACTTTTGATATATGGTTATGGATTTGATGGTTACGGTGAAAAACATATTGAAGTATGCTTACCTTATATCACTTTTTACATGTAAGGATCGAAGCTACCTCAGTGAATAAATCATGTAGACAAATTACTCTTGTGCTACAGATTGGAATTGTATTGTTTTTTTTTTCTCAGTTCTAGAATGTTGGTCTACTGCAGAGTTCTTTCTTTCTTCTTAAGAAGAATAGCTTGATAGATTCAAACACCACGGAGCCAATTCTTACAGAAAGACTACCCTGCTTCCTTCAAAAAGAAGGTATTTGATCTAAAACTCATTTCACAAACCCTTGTAGCTACATGAAAACAAGCAAAGCCAAAAGTCTCATTCATCATTGTCATACATTGTCCTTGGAGCTTGACGAAACCTCAGTTTTTTCCTCTGCCTTGTTGCTCATTGATACGGGAGTAGATGAGTCAGCAACAGAATCTTCAGGCTCGGTCTTTAGCTCAGACTCAAACTCTTTTGCAGCCTGCATCATTACCAAAACAAAAAACCCACACAAGAAGTTCTTCATCAATGCAAGACAAAACCTAAAAGGAACATATAACATACAAGTAGAAGCTAAGTATCTTTGAGACGAACCAAGAGCCATAACAATAACCAGCAGTGTTCTATAATTTAACATGGATTCCAACTATAATTAATAAGCTTTTCACATGCGTATTGTATTATTATTATTTTTTTGATTCAATTGAAAAAAAGATCCCATCAGAAGCTAAAACTGAAATTTTCAAGATTCCAAAATTTGATCAGTTTTTTTTTTCTTTTTCTAATGAGCAGAGAAAAACCTGTTGAAAGCTCTTGACGGTCTTGCCAATACTTTTACCGATCTCAGGAAGCTTCTTGGGTCCGAAAAGCAAGGCAGCGACGCCAGCAATCACAGCAAGCTCAGGGACACCGAGACCAAACAGGGCATTACAAGTGAGTGCCTTTCTCGGTCGGATTCCTCTCGCCACCAGAGACCGGGTGGTGTTTTGTCGGGTCGTTACTGTGAAGCAGTTGGAGAATAAGGAAGAGCGAGATGAGGAGAGAGGCAGAGAAACTGGTGGGGGAGAAGATAGAGTCACAACAGATGTCGCCATTACTACTGCTCTAAACTTTTTTTTTCCTTTTTCTTTTTTTCTTTTCTGGTTCTAGTGCTATCTCCTTTTTTCATTTTATCCAGATATTCAGATTCTCGTCTAAAATAAATTAGAATAAAAAATAAACTCTAATTTTTTTTTCAAACATACCAGTTCTAATTTTTTCTCTTCTAAGAATGCTATAAATTTAACATCAGATTAAAACTCAAAACTCCTTTTTAAATGGAAAAAGATATAAGCTTTTGAATTAGAAAGACATTAGTGTCTTATTTTTGTTTTATTTCATGAATAATATTGAGAATTTAGAACACCGTTGGTGAATTTTTTACTGATTAAAAAAAAACTAAAAAAATGAAGAAGAAAAGAATAGTTTAAAAAAAAAAATCGCAATATTTGTGAGATTTTGGTCAATAGTTTTAAAATACAAAAATATTTCGTCTTTCACATGTGAGCTGTGTAGCAGCCCATTATATCAGGCCCATAGTACTTCCCTAGTATCGGGCCTTATCTATAAGGTTAAGAACAGCGAGTGAGTCAGCGTTTCCGTTGACTAAAAAAAAGTTAAAAAAACGGTTTTTCACCGTCACCTAACCTCTCAAGTCACATGTGATCTCTCTCTGATCAAAATGTCGAACGCGGGATTGACGATCTTCGACGGCGCTGCCCTCAGATCCATCGATCTCAACCCTCCGGAGCTCGAGCACGGCCTCACCGGAGCTCAGCTTCTCAAGATCTCCGAATCCAAGGTCTCCGAATCCCTCTCGGGGCTCTCGCTCCCGCCGCACATCAAAGAAGCTGCGATCTCCCGAGTCTCCGAAGGAGACGACATCAGTTTCCGACGTACCGAGTTTAATAGACAGCAAGCGACTGAGAAACTCGGAATGTTCGTCTCCGCCGTCGCCGATGCTCTTGCAGGTACCGGATGCGGATCATCCCTTTCCCTTCACACTATTAGTGTATTAGCGATTGAAATTTCACTCCACGAATCGTATATGATGATCAAATAGAGATTTAGGCCGGAAAGGATCATGCGATACCTGTTGTGTGCGTTGATCATGGAGGAGTATAGCCTACGTTCCTGTCCTGAGATTCAGAGGGATAGATTCTGAGGGATATAGATAATTTAGTAAAAAACTTATATATATATATATATATATATATATATAAAAATTTAGAAAAATTCAAGGATTTATATATAAATTTTTTTACTAAAGTTTTGGGGATCATGGGCCAATGCTTCACCAGCCTATGCTCAGGACCGACCTTGTTGTTGAAAGAAGGAGAAAAGGATTTGGGTACAGATTGATTGAAGCAGATGCGTGGTCTCAGTTCTGATTGTATAGGGATGTTTTCTTAAGCATACACCAGTTGTGATCTCAGTTCTCTGATTGTAGAGTTATATTTTCTTACAAATACACCAGTTGTGGTCTCAGTTCTGATTGTTGAGTGATGATATGTTCTTACAGATACTCCATTTGTGATCTCAGTTCTGATTGTAGAGTGCTATGTTCTTACAGATTCTCAAGTTTTGGTTGTAAAGTGATGTTTTCTTACAGATACTCCAGTTGTGATCTCGATTCTGATTGTAGAGTGATTTTTTTCTTACAGATACTCCAGTTGTGGTTTCAATTCTGATTGTAGAGTGTTGTTTTCTTACAGATACTCCAGTTGTCTCGTCTCAGTTCTGATTGTAGTGATGTTTTCTTACAGATAGATACTCCAGTTGTGGTCTCAGTTCTGATTGCAGAGTGATTTTTTCTTACAGATAGAAGACCCACTTGTGGTTTCAATTCTGATTGTAGAGTGATTTTTTTTATTACAGATACTCCAGTTGTGATTTCAATTTTGGATGGGATTACGTTGAAGCTGATTTTGGAGGATGAGGATGATTTTGCAATGTTGGCAGAGAATCTCTTCACTGATTTGGATGAAGAAGATAAAGGAAAGCTTCCCAAGAGCCAGATACGGAAAGCTCTTTCCCTCATGGGTGTTGACATGGGCGTCCCTCCACTCTCAGGTTTCTTCTTTCTTTCTTTTGCCTTTTACAGTTACCTTCTTGAGCAAGTTCATGGATTTATTATGTGATCAGCCTTGATCACATAATAAATCCATGATCAGCCCTGATCACATAATAGAAATCAAGCCTCTTTTGAAACCAGTTTTTAGCAGTGACTATTGTGTTTAGTCTAATGCAAAATCAACCTCGTAAATGATTTACAAAATTTTTAGTTTTCATGTATTTATTTATTCCATAGTTTACTCCCATCTCACGTGATCAAAGTCAACCCTCGTATAGTATGTCATGATGTATTTCTGATTCTGCATTCTCCAACTTTTCCTTTCCCACTTTGAATCATTTCGTTCATACCCTCAGCATGGTTTTGTTTGGAACAGACTTTCCCATCTTAGATGACATCATTAAGAAGCACGATGCTGATGGCGACGAAGAGCTAGGACAAGCACAGTTTGCAGAGCTACTACATCCAATTCTACAAGAAATATCAGAGGTCCTTCATGAGAATCCAATCACCATCGTCCAGAACGTCGAGATCTTCAATGGGTCAAGGCTTCGTAAGGTTATTAGCCCCACACTCTTCTTTGCTTATAACTAGCATGGATCTTTGAACAGCTCGATCAAATTATTTTTCTCAGATTCTTGCAGACGAGAAGACACTCAAATGTCTCGTAGAGGAAACGGTTCTTGAAGAGTCTACCGGGAAAGACAACCAAGGAAGGGCGGATCTTATAAAGAACTTGATGATAGAGAAGGGAAAAGAGTTGGGATTGCCTCCGTTATCTTCAGAGAGCGAATCAGTGGCTCTTCTCTACGAGACAATACAATCTCAGTTGACTAAGAGAGACAAAGAAACCTCTGACGCATCCACAGAAGATGAGTTTATGGATGCTTTAAAAGATATACTGGGGAAATTTGCGGAGCTGCTCGAATCCACACCGGTATATTCTGCTACCAGTCTCTAGATTCTCGTAATTTTGAATTTGAGTTTATATTATTGTATATGTGAGAATTTGAGTCGTAACCCTGGTTGTCCCTGCTATTTGGTCTGATTGAAATTATTGCTGAACATGGATGATATATGATTTCAGCAGTTAAGTGTTGGCTACTTTTGGAATCTCTTTAGATGTATATTTTGAAGTTATGTCATAATAATATAGATCCATAACCAAACCAAAAATACTAGCTTGAAAAGGAGAGTGCCACGTGACTCAAGAAAACGCTTTGAATGTTCTTCTATGGCTCAACAAGTCTGGGCACTTCCGCATGTTCAGTTACCGGATATAGGGTTCTATGGTTCTCTCTATGAGAACATGTTTCACTTACAGAAATGTCAAAACAAATCGATGTCTTAGAAAGAAATCAGACAACTGGCACCTTGGATTCTATGAATATTATGGAAGAACAGAAACAACTTTTTATTTGAACGTATAAAATTTCTGTCAAACGAAATAGTAGAAAAAGGTTATGATGATGCACAATATTGGCTGATAGCACAAAAAAATAGACACGAATGCGAGTAATACTATACAAACAAGCAAAAAGTAAATGGAACCAGCGAGAGGAAAGCTAATATAAAGTGTAACATAGGATTTTCTTGGTCGAAATCGAAAACCATATCGAGGCTTCCTTGGTGGTACAAGATAACTCAGTTTTGGATCTATTTCATAGTCACCAATCATCCCTCTATCATGTTTTGATCCGTAAGTTAAGCTGAGAATGGGAGAAATCAACTAACATTGTATAATTGATGTACCCTGTTTTGATCAGTTGTGGAGCCACATGTCAATGGAAGTTATTCAAAAAGAACAAAAAAAAATTGGACTTACACATATGAAGTAAATTTGATATATTTAATTCCACAATATTAGTTTTTTTTTGTAAAGATTTCTTTGACTAAAACATAGCAGTAACCTGCTCACCAAATCAATAACCTGACTTGTTTGTCAATGATATAAAAGGGAAACATTTCTAATTAAGATTCAGAATCAATAAATTGGACTTATACATATGAAGTAAATTTGATATTTTAATTCCACAATATAAGTTTTTTTTAAAGATTTCTTTGACTAAAACATAACAGTAACCTGCTCACCAAATCAATAACCTGACTTGTTTGTCAATGATATAAAAGGGAAATATTTCTAATTAAGATTCAGAATCAATAATTAGATCACATAAATTTATGGCCATCTGAAAATATATCAATTGACCATACCTTATATATATTGTATGGGTATATACAAAATTAATGGTTCTAAACATGAATGATGACCAAAAACAATTTTGTGGTTTATAAATAGACTGATACATTCTTGCAAATCAATAAGAAAAAAAAGAAAAAAAGAACATAACAAGAATTAGTTAAGCCGTGTTGGAAATCCAATTATATAAAGATGAAATTCTCAACAATGTTGACTGCATTCACCCTCACCGTTCTCATGGTGGTTTCTTCCATTCATTGCCAAACAAATGATGTCACCCATGGTATTTATACATATTTACGAGTTTTTAACATTATTTTGAATATATCTTTTACTCTGATATGAATATCAGTATTTTTATTAAAATAACCCTCCAAGTTATAAAACAAATCCTTGTTTTCACAAAACCTTTTTGGATACTTGATTGTATAAAAAATGGGTATGAAATCTATCATAATTAGTTGTATTTGTTGTGTTAAAATGACTTGATATCAAGGAATTGTTTCTTTTTTCTTTTTCAAATAGGCACCTTTCCAGAGAACGATACCTCAAACACACTTTGCTTCAATCCATGCACTGTTAAACTTGGAGACAAAGAGTGCAAAACGATTTGTTTGAATAAGTCATACAAAGATGGTTCTTGTACTGGTTTTGGAATCCCCCCTACTTTCAAGTATTGTTGTTGTACAAAATGATCTGTAGTTTTGAAGTTTGACATAATAACAAGATGAGAATAAAAGAAAAAGTCTTTGTTACTTAGTTACCAAGAACTGTCGTTTGTGACTTTCCATGATTTGATATTTGATTGCATCCGTATTTATGCGTGATAATCCGATCTGAACCGAATCCAGAAAAGAAAACAAACCGAAACAATCTGATAACTAGTAAAATTTGAATAGAACTTATGAATATATTATCAATAATAATCTGAAAATCTAAATAAACCAAACCGAATCGACTAACCGACATCCAAGTCTACCACCACCCTAAACAAAGAACAGTAAAGATCGAAAATAGACCCCATCTTCTATTATTTTTATTTCATTCTAAAGTCAACTAAACATTATTTTTATTTCTATTTTTGGGATCGCTCTCTTTCCACACGGCGAACAAGGAAAGAAAAGGTTGTACCTTTTCGCTCTGTTGCATTCCCGATCACTTGAGAAGATCTGCAGCTCGCAATTTGGGTTTTGATTCCTTTCTCATTTCGTGTGTTTGTGTGTTGATTCGATTGGAAACTGTTAAAAATGAGTATGGTGGATGCCATTGTTCCCGGAGCAGACATGTCTCGCGTTGATGCTGATCTGTTACAGCTTCAAGAGATGTCTTCCTTTGTCCTGACCTCAAAACCCGGATTCACACAAACCCTCTTCGACCAGTGGCTCTCTCTTCCCCAAGCTCATCAACAGGTAACAACAGACATTTCCACTTCTTCCCTCTCTCAACTCTGTTCTGTCTTTTAACTGCCCTTGTTAAAATTGTGATTACATTGAAGATTTTGGTGTAAAGTTCGATTCTTTCATTCGCTTTGAATCTCAAAGTCTTAAACTTTGCAATTTGGTTTTTATTAGATTGCATCATTGCTTCATGATGCATTGTCTGGATCTCCTTTGAATGCTGTAACTGGTTCAAGCTCTGCCACAAGCAATGCTATACCATCCATGTTTCCTGCTGGAAGCGCTCCTCCGCTTTCACCGAGGAGCTGTGGCTCACCTCGCATGACGACGAGGCAGAGAGCTGGCCCTTCTAACTTGGGTTCTTCTCTGAAACCAACAACCATAGAGCCTCCTGCTAAAGAGCAGATGCCTCAGGTTTTTTGACAACTGAAAAAAAAAATTTGATTAGTCAATTCTTGTTTTTTTTATATATAAAACTAATGCAAGTAAGAAACAGTTTTATTTTCAAAATGGTCGTCCACCACCAAGCGAGATGAAAGAGCAGTGTATGTTTAGAATCAACCATTTTTTTTATGGTCACATGGATGGACTGCAGATACAAGGTAACTCTCTATGTCATCACAATAATATTCAGTGTTCTAAAAATTGGCCTAGCCATCTGAGACTAATCTTAAATATTGAAAGGTAACATTTATGGGGCTGCCTAATTAACTAAGTACATTTTTTGCATACTCAGAGTTCAAGTTAGTCACCAGAGAAATCTGCAAGCTCCCATCTTTCTTCTCCACTTCACTTTTCAGGAAGATCGATGTCAACAACACTGGTTTTGTTACTAGGTATAAGTTACTATGCTTGTATTGTTTCCACTTTAATCCTCCATGCTCATTTTTTAGGCTCTCTATCATGAGTTTGATGATCATGTGGTATTGAAACAACAGAGTGTAAGAGTCTTGAAATGTTTGATTATGCAGAGAAGCATTTATTGATTATTGGGTGAACGGTAACATGTTGATAATGGATACAACGACACAAATCTTTAAGATAGTAAAGCAGAAGAATCAGAATTACATTGTTAAGGTAATTTTTTACCAATGCTCATAAGTTTGCATTTTCAGTTCTTAACTTTGGTTTTTCTTTTCTGGAGCAGGATGATTTTAAACCACTACTTAAAGAACTGTTGGCGACACATCCTGGTCTAGAGTTCCTGCAAACCACACCTGAGTTCCAAGAAAGATATGGTTAGGTCTCAACATGGTATTTTGCTTGAGTTATGTTAACTTTGTGTTCTGACATACTTTTTTGTATTTTGACGAGGGCAGCTGAAACTGTCACCTACAGAATATTTTACTACATAAACAGATCTGGAAATGGGCGACTTACATTTAGGGAGCTCAGAAGAGGAAACTTGATTGATGCAATGATTCATGCTGATCAAGAAGAAGATATCAACAAAGTGTTGAGGTACTGAAAAAAAAAAACAGAGAGTTTGTGCTATTGTTGTTGTGTATATGGTTTTGTTTCATTTTTGACATTTTAACACTTTTCTTCTATTAACTTTGGCAACTAGGTACTTCTCATATGAACATTTTTATGTCATATACTGCAAGTTCTGGGAGCTGGATACGGATCATGATTTCCTTATTGACAAAGAAAACCTTATGAGATATGGCAACCATGCTCTTACTTTCCGGATTGTCGACAGAATATTCTCCCAGGTTTTGTCTAAAAGATATTGGTTTCAACACTTCTGTTCCAAGTCACTAGTTTCTTTCACGGATAATGAATTGGTTTCTACCCAGGTTGCTAGGAAGTTTACTAGCAAAGTTCAAGGGAAAATGGGGTATGAGGATTTTGTGTATTTCATACTTGCTGAAGAAGATAAATCGTCAGAGCCTAGCCTTGAATACTGGTAAAAGCTGTGTCACACGTAATGTGCTAGACAGATAGCATTTTGAGTGTTTTTTTTATCTTATAACATAGAGACTGTATCAGGTTTAAGTGCATAGACTTGGATGGGAATGGTATTATTACGCGAAATGAGATGCTCTTCTTTTATGAGGAGCAGTTGCGTCGAATGGAGTGTATGGCGCAAGAGGCTGTTCTCTTTGAGGATATCTTATGCCAGATGATTGATATGATCGGACCAGAGGTTAAACAACATGTCTCATGATGTTGTGGTTATTATTATATTTCTTATGCTTGACTGTTGCTTGTTTCCTTCCACAGAACGAGAGCCATATAACGGTGCATGACCTAAAGGGCTCAAAGCTCTCTGGACACGTCTTCAACATCCTGTTTAATCTCAACAAGTTTATGGCATTTGAAACACGGGATCCGTTCCTCATCCGTCAGGTACTTTCTTGTCTGATATATAACCTTTGATGCTTGCTTCTTATAAATTGGTGAAATGGAAACAGGAGCGGGAGAACCCAACATTGACAGAGTGGGACCGTTTTGCACATAGAGAGTACATAAGGCTATCAATGGAAGAAGATGTTGAAGATGCATCCAATGGAAGTGCTGAGGCTTGGGATGAGTCCCTGGAGGCTCCCTTCTGAGTTCACAAAAAGGTAAGCTTCCTTGGATTCTTCTCTCTCTCTTGAAGTTAAAGGTTTGTGATTTCATCAGATTGGTTAAATTATGCCGAACAGAAGATACAAAGTCATTGCATCATTGGGAAAGAATCTTTGGAGCTTAACCAGAGGAAGGGAAGGGAGAGAGCTCTAATGCTGAAACTTGAAAACCATACAAAAAGTTTTGGTTTTTCTTCAGTGTTCCTTTTTATTTCATATCTAAAACTTTACAGAAATTCTCTATTTATAAAATAGTCATCTAAACTCAATGGCTTGTAATTTGCATTCACTTTGCTGATGTTTCAAGATGTGGGTTTGTTCAGTACTTTTTCATCATTTTTCCAGTTGTTGATACAATGTGGAAACCAATAATGCCATGTTTCCTCTCTCTCTCCCTCTCTCTCTTTTTTTGGTTGTTTGTTGATTGGTTCTGTCTTAAGAGAGGAATCCAAGAAAGTTAGTTTCAGGTTTTAGTTGTTTTATAGTGTATCACATGTGCTCTTATTTGGTTAAGAGTTGTAACACACACACACACCCCACCCCACAAAACTATGATTTCATTTCACAAGACAAGGAAGGGATCTTTGTCCTAATTCTCAAGAACCGGTCCAAAACCGTACAACCTATCTATCTTTGTCTCTTGAGATCTGTTTGCAAATGAGTACATTTACTCGTCCAATTACAATCCTTGATCATTTCTCAGATTCAGTTAATACTAAAAAGAGAGTGATGGGCTTAAAGCTTAAGCTATTATGGAACAAAAGAAAGCTGAACTACACACCCTGTAAATGTATAGAGATAGAGAGAGAGAAACGTAAAAGCTAAAATCAGATGGCAAAGTCGTAAATAAACTCCAAATCCGAGGGTAATCAGTATATCCCTCCCCTCCACAGATGACAGAACCGTAAAGCATAAACCAAATGGTATCAACAAACAACCAAGTTCCAGAGAGAAAGAGATAGAGAGAGACAGAGAGAGATCTGAGTAAAAGCTTTATAAGGTCGGGTCGGTAGATCGAACCGTTCGACATTCTCTTCATCCCTCTGCCTCTGGTCTCGGATTCTTACCGCCTTCTCTCTCTCTCCTCAGGTGCTCTTTCTTGTGAACCTTTTATGTTCTTACAAGGACAAGGCAAAAGTAGATACATGTTCGCTTCTCTTGAATCTCTCATAAAGTCATAACCTTTTTTGCCTATTAGAGAGATCAATCAAATACACTGAACATCTAAGCATTATATGTAGTTTGTGTTTGCATTTTTTTTGAGATTTGTTTCCGCTAAAGTTGAAAACTTTCAATTCGATTTTGCAATTATACTGATGGGTTCTTTTCTTCGGAGTCTATAGGTTGCTTAGTGTGGAGGGAATCTATGTTTGTTGATCCTTTTCTCTCATAAAGGTCAAACCTTTACATGTAGTAGTTGAAGGGCAATAGTGTTACAGAACCTCTCTGAGAGTGTAAGAACCTATGGAAGATTACTCTAAATACACACACAGTCCTGCCCATCTAGCTGTTGTCCTTCATGACCACGCTGCTCTCAGACGAATCGTCACCGACCTTCCCCAACTAGCCAAAGCCGGTGAAGTCACCAACGAGGCAGAGTCTTTAGAAGCTGAAGCACGTGCTGATTCCGTAACCGCGGTGATTGATCGCCGTGATGTCCCTAACCGTGAGACCCCTCTCCACCTCGCTGTTCGTCTCCGTGACCCCGTCTCTGCCGAGATTCTCATGTCTGCTGGAGCTGACTGGAGTCTGCAGAACGAGAACGGGTGGAGTGCTCTGCAGGAAGCTGTGTGCACTAGAGAGGAAGGCATTGCTATGATCATCGCCAGGCATTACCAGCCTCTCGCTTGGGCTAAGTGGTGCAGGAGGCTCCCGAGGATCACAGCTTCGGCTTCGAGGATACGTGACTTCTACATGGAGATCACGTTTCATTTCGAGAGCTCTGTGATTCCTTTCGTCAGCAGGATTGCTCCTTCTGATACTTACAGGATATGGAAGCGCGGTTCGAACCTCCGCGCTGATATGACTCTAGCGGGTTTTGATGGGTTCAAGATCCAGAGATCGGACCAGACTTTCCTTTTCTTGGGAGATGGTTATGCTTCTGATGATGGGAAGGTGGTGCTGTCTCCTGGTTCGTTGATTGTTCTTTCTCATAAGGAGAAGGAAGTGACGAACGCGTTGGAGGGAGCGGGAGCTCAGCCTACGGAGAGTGAAGTTGCTAGTGAGGTGAAGCAGATGTCTCAGACTAACATGTATAGGCCTGGCATTGATGTGACGCAGGCTGAGTTGGTTCCTCAGAGTAACTGGAGACGGCAGGAGAGGACGGAGAGTGTTGGGAGCTGGAAAGCGAAAGTGTATGACATGATGCATGTGATGGTGAGTGTGAAGTCGAGAAGCGTTCCCGGGGCGATGAGTGATGAGGAGCTCTTTGCTGTTGATGGGGATAGAATGGCGGCGAATGGGAGTGGTGAGAATGATGGTTTTGAGGATGTGTTGACCTCTGAGGAGAGAAAACAGTTGGATTCTGCTCTGCGGATGGGGGAAGATGAAGAGAATGACGTTAATGAGCATCACCATGATGGTCCAAGTGGAGAAGCAAATGGTGGTGCTTCTCTCAAGGAGAAGAAAGGCTGGTTTGGTTGGAATAAGAAAGGCTCAAAACCTGGTTATGATGGTAGTGAAGAGACACCAACAACAAAGCTTAAGAAAGGCTCTAAGTCGGCACCAGAAGAGGGGAAAGGGAAAAGCCAGAGAACGTCAACAGTATCTGATAACACCACAAAGGACAACAAAGGCAGTGCCAAGAAGAAAAAGAGTGAAAGCGAGTACAAGAAAGGGTTAAGACCTGTGTTGTGGTTAACACCTGACTTCCCTCTTAAGACAGAAGAGCTTCTTCCTCTTCTTGACATATTAGCCAATAAGGTCAAAGCAGTGAGGAGACTCAGAGAGCTTCTCACCACAAAACTTCCAACAGGGACATTCCCTGTTAAGGTATAACTTCTTTTGCCCCGTTTATAGATTACCTTTCTTATGTTTCTTAACCAGGTCTTGTCTGCTCTTTGGTGCAGATTGCTATCCCCATTATTCCAACAGTCCGTGTTCTTGTCACTTTTACTAAGTTCGAAGAGCTCCAACCATCTGAGGAATTCTCAACGCCTCCTTCTAGTCCCGTTTTTCATGATGCAAAGTCATCAGATAATTCGTCATGGGTGTCATGGATGAAAGGTGCTCGTGGTGGAGGCCAGTCAAGTGACTACGAGAGTAACCGTTTCAGGGACGATGAAGTGGACCCTTTCCTCATACCATCAGATTACACATGGGTAGACTCAGCTGAGAAGAAACGCAGGATGAAAGCCAAGAAAGCTAGAATCAGGAAGAACAAGAAGCACGGTGCTCCAAAACCTGGCTCCTCGAGTTCACGTTCCAATCAAGAACCGGATGCTTAATTGCACATCCTGAAGAAACAGGGTGTGAAACTTAGATGAGAAGAGTTTGGTTGTGTTATTGTTTGTAGTATGCAATCTTGTTTGTGAAATTTTTTTTAAGTTAACATGTTTTGCTATAAGGAACAGCCATTTTGCTCTGTTCAGTTAATCTTCAAGTTTCACTTCACATTATCCTTGGACATTTTACCCAGACCCAAAAACCGTTCTCAAAATCCAAATTTAAACCAATCCGAATTTGACCAAAAAAAAAAAACCAATCCGAATATATCCAGTCTAAACTGAGATCGAACAGAAAATATCCGACTTTAGTTGAACCAAAAATCTACGATTAGTTAGATGAGTTCAAAAATTTTTAATCCGAAAAAACCGAAATCGAAAAATAACTCATATAAATAGATTTAGATTTGAAAAAAATAATCTGAATGGATCCAACCTGATAAAAACCTATCTATCCTCAACCTAAAAACATAAATATCCAAGACGATAATTTTATGTGTTCTGTTTTGTATATTCTAATTTATGATTTAGTGTAAATAAATTTTTGTTTGCAACTTTTACTATTATTTTGTAATAAATATAAATTTTGACGAATTTTGGGTACTAAAACGAATTGTACCCAAAAATTTCGAATATTTATAACTAAAAGTATTTAAACCGAACCGACCATAAACAACGAATAATCGACTAGAAACCAAAGAAAGATTTACAAATATCTAGATGGATCTAAATTTCTAAGACCTGGATGATCCAAACTTGACCAGAACCGAACTGAATATCCAAACTCACATGCCTACTTCACATGTTGAAGTCGGTAAAGAATCGGTTCAGTTGGTTTGGAATTGCTCTGAATTGTTTGTAAACTAAACCGGATAAAACCTTTATTTACACACTGAAAACTCTTTGTACAAACAGATGAAGAAACAAGGAGTGGAGGAGTGCTAAAGCTAGTACCAGTTATGTAATATATACATAGGGGAACCGGTGAAGTTACCAGAACCGGTCTTTATTGACACTGAGATAACCGGACATTACCTTACCACCGGTATTCCTCATACCATCAATGAGGAAACACCAAGTGGAACCCAATGCTCCAACGAAGAAATCAGCTTCTGATGCCATCAAGAAGTTAACAAGAGGATAGTTAGTGCTCATCTCTCTCCCAAGACTACCTTCATAGTCAGCCATTGATGTATTACCAACTTGTCTCTCCACTTCCGTGTAATAGAATCTCCACTGACCATAATCTTTACTTCTCTTCACAACCTCCTTCATCTCCGTAGATAGCCAAATCCTGTTGAGCTCCGGAAACCTAGCTCTGATCCGACCAGCTAAATGCATGTACTCTTCTAAAGCAGCAACTCTCATCTCGCATGCTTTGTCTCCCATTCGTACATGCACGCTCAGCATTGGCCTTGGGACCCACGGCTTGTGATTAGACCACACTTCTTCAATCTCTGACCTACTCTCCTCCTTCTTCTTGTTCTTTCTCCAGTCTTCTGAAGAGAGAACAATCTCAGCAGCTTCTTTTCCAAACGCGGAATGTCTAGCAGCGTTCATCAAACCGCAAGTATATTCAGTTTGAAACCTCATCAAGTATCTCACCGCCTGTGCTCTCCACCATCTCCTATCCATTTTCCTGTGACTTGAGATCAAAGTCCCGTTGATCTCTGTGGTAGCCTTCATATAACTCCAAGGCTGACCCCAACGCTTTGGTACACGCCCTGACCAAATCTCCTTGCTGCTGTAGTTTTGTTTCCCTGTAATAATCCCACTCTCCCACGCTTCTCTCTTCTTCATTACTTCCAACGCACGTTTTCTACATTCTTTAGATGTTTCCGGTAGAAAATAACAAGACCAGCTTCCCCGAGAAGAACCTGCAACCAAACAGGAGATGAATCAAAAAGAAGAGGTTGCCTAAAGTGTTGATAGGGCTGGGGTTTTGAACCGGATTTTTCGGTTAGAAGTTTGGTTCGATTGGGTAGGTTTTCTAAAAAAACTTCGGTTTTCGGTTCGGAAATCGGTTGCTTCGGCTTTTTTTAAAACAAAAAAAAATTATAACCAAATCATACCAAAAAACGAATTAAACTAACCGAATTTAAAACCGAACTTATCTGAAATTTTAACAAAATTAAACCAAACTATAACCAAAATCAAAAATTTCGGTAGGATTTTCAAACACCGAACAAACCGAATACTCAACTCAGATAAGATTTATGTTGAACAGAACTACCAAAACCAGCAGGCCTAGATGTTGCTATCTTTTAACATGTTAGCACATACCTTTGCAACCATCATGATCAGCTCGGTTATAGTAGTTTGCAACAAGAACTCGGTTTTCATTTATAGCTATTGCGAGAAGACCAGTCATTCCAGCTATCTGAGCTCCTATTCCAAAGCCAGGAAGTGTTTCCCAGTCAGCTACAAGGAACTTGAGAGTCTTGTTTTGACAGTCCGAAGGATGCTGATGATACCATATATCTCTTTGGACTCTCCTTGTTAATGGATAATTCTCTTCATCTCCTCCATTGATCTGAAACAAAGCTTTTTGTGATCATTCATTCATTCATCATAGGTAGTTTTTTTATGATGGCAAATAAGAAGAGAGAAGAAAGCATACCCAAGAAGGAAATGTCTGATTTGCTATTTGTGTGTCCAAACGCTCCCTATCTCGTGTCCTCTCCTCACAATTCTCCAAATGTGGAGCGTTTGGGACATCAGATTTATTCATTCCTAGTTTCTTGAAGTATTCTTCATTGTTTAGTAATTTGTTGTCCCAAGCAGAGACCAAAAGTTTCACCTGATCACCATCATTTTCATCTTCTGTCCCACTATTGTTCTTCCATTTCAGTTTCCTGTCTGCACCCATATCTGCATATAACAACTGTATATCATTACATGAAAACACACACAGCTAGTTACCAAATCAGAACAAAACATGGACTAATAAAATCAAAATTTTGATCCATACCCAATTAAATGAAACTCTAATGGTTCAATTTTGTGGAGTATTGCGCGAGATCAAATAATAAACAAATGATAAAATTTTGAGCTCAAGAATACCATAATATATAACATTAAGATATATAAATGTATTCAGAAAAGGTTGAAATAGATGAATAGGAGGATAGCAATGGCTTTTGAAGCTTACCGGTGACTTGATACGTTGAATTGCAAGGAGGAAAAACAGAGGAGAAGGAGAAGGAATTGAGCTCAAAGGTGCCAAGGGAAGTGAGAGCAGCTAAGAAGAGTGAGGTGAGACAGATTCCACAGAGAAACCCAACCACACAGATTTGACATGGAAATGAGTTTCCAAGCTTTGATGCTTTATCTGAAACCAGTCTCTCTAATGACTTCATGCTTATACTACTACTTTCTTTTGCTACCGTTTGATTTTTCCTAAACCAAAAACCAAACCCACTTGTTGTTCTCTCTCTTTGTCTTTTACTTCTCTTTGTAACTGAAAGCTTTTCCCATTAAAATCTTACTTTCTTCCTACCTATAATTAAGTTTCTCAGGAAACTACTTTCTTTTATAGCCACACTTGTCAACTATCAACCACAAATCACATGATTTTTTCTTTTTTTCTTTTCTAAGATAATATTGTGTGAAAAAAAAGATGGAGATCAAGATGCTTTGATCAAAACATGTCTGTCTCCTCCTTCATCAAGTGGTCCATTTGCTATCTCCCTGCAACAGAGAAAAAAAAAGAACAATTCGAATTCTCAATGAAACAGATAAAAGCAAATGAAAAAAAAAACTGTGATGAACCTCTATAAATATTCAGTCTAAATGAGCTGAATAAGCACAAATGAAAATTACTTCAAGAGAAAATGAAGAAAAGAGAGGAGAACATATTAATAAACACATGAAAACGGATTTGTTACAACAATTATGGAGATATTAAAGGAGAGAAGAGCATAACCGTTGATCGTATCTAATCTCAATTATATTTGAACACAATGTTTGAACTAAGAAAATCAATTTTCTTATAAGAGAAAAAAAAGATTATGAAAATGTGAATTTCGATATGAAATATGAATAAAAGCGACACTTGGATTATGAAGAAAGAAAGAACCAAATGCATTGTTTACCAGCTGGTCTGAAAAGAGGCAGAGAATCATAACACAAAACCACTCAGTACAAGCCAAGAATATACACCTATAAAGATAATATTTATACATCATGACATTTTCATGGAATTTTTTTTTTTTTAAAGGACTAACCCCAAGCTGCGGTTTCTCGGATATGGAAGTTGACATGTGAAAGTCTTATGTGTAGGAGGTTGTGTTGTGTTATTAAAGTACTACTATTATATAGTAAATATATATACATATATATATAAATATATCACCACACTGATTAAAGTTTGGTTTGGTTTTTAAAAACATTTTGTTTTATTATAGTCTTTTTTACTTGACTTGAATTTAAAATTTAGTATAAAACACAAAAATTTGTTGTATGATAAGTTGTCTTTACTTGACTTGAATTTAATATTACACGTGTTTTATTTTTTTTTGTAAACTAATTACACGTGTTTTATACTAACTCCCTTATTCTATACACTATAATCATTTGTAATTGGTCCACCAAACGTCAAAACATGATAATAATAAATAAAATTAAAATATAATAAATGTATGTGCATGTCTTTCTTTAAAAATATATATAATGTTCAGTATAAAACACGGGATTGTTAATTATAATTTCTTGTTTTACACGAAACTTTGTATTCAAATCATTTTCTACTTTTCCAACCACCGAAGGAATCGTACGTAAACTATTACTTCACCAAACGTCAAAAAAACAATAATAAAACAAAATTTTAATATGGCAAATGTAAGATAGGCGTGTGTTCTTTATTTTTGTTGGTATATATACAAAGGGTCAAAGACAATCATGCCAACGAACGGTGTTGTTACACAACTATTATGTCTAATCTACAGATAAATCTAATGAAGCTTCAAGAACTATCGATATCACAATCTTTATAACCAAGAAAAAATACATTTGGGCCAAGGTGTGGTAGCTTAGTTGAGCATATCGTATACACATCATATGATAAACCAAAAAAACAATATAGAGCTGCTGATAAGTTAACCATAATCCTACACAGCATCTTATCAGTTCAGAAAATTCCATAGTGCTAGATTTCAAATACAACATTTATATGTCCAAGAGAGTCATATGTAATCATGTTAACCGTTGCTTCCTAAACAGAACAAAACACAGAGCTAGGAAGAAACAACTTTTCTTTATAACAAAACTGGAGTTATTGCATCTCTTGGTTTCCACAAATCAACCATAAAACATATTTTTAATGTACTAATCATCTCTGGCCCGTTTCCTTGATGCTAAAGCAGATTCAGTTTGATTCACTGCTTGTGCCACGAGTCCAAAGTCTACTTCTGCAGATGTCCCATTACATTGCTTTGGTGATGGCTCTGAGGAAGAGCCATTGTTCTCTTGCAACTGTTGTTGTTTCTCAAACATCATCTGTAGGTATCGGCCTTGTTTTTCAATCTGTAACTGCAGGGACCGTTGGATCTGAGTGCATATAAATTAAACAACATGAGAACAATAGTCATGAATACATAGGACTACTAATTCTCTTTATGGTTAGACAACAGGGAAAGAAGGATAATTTTGATTACCTCGAGCTGCTCATGGAGACGTTTCTGAACTTCCATCTGTAACCTCAGAGCTTGTGTGATCTCAACGCTCCTGGTAAAGAAAAGAGTGAAAACATTCAACATACAAGTATGTTAACCCTGTAACTTTCAGAATAAGAAAACTGAAAGTTACGTTTTCATGTCAAGAGATTTGATATCTTCAATGGATGTGATCTTCTTCTCTTGAGGTTCTCCTGTGAAAGAAAGAAAGAAAGAAACACAGTTATACAAAGATACACACACCCCTTTGTAACATGTTAGTCTTTAAGACTATAGCTTTCTCTAAGGACTATGTGGTTCATAGCTCAAGAATGTACCTGTAGCTTCTGAAGTCTCCGGTTTATACCTAGCTGTTCTGTATTTCTGTGAGAGGGTAGCAAATGAGAAAGGAGCTAAGCTTAGCAGAGAAACAGCATGAGAACCCAAAAAATAACAAATGAAAATATGGTTAAGAAACAAACCTGCAAATGGCTTTTAACATGATATATGGTCAAGCCAGGGTTCTTCAAGAGCTTCAAAACAGCCTTAGGCGTGGCTCCTACGGTAGAGTAAAGAAAAAAAAAAGAATAAGTTCCAGTGTTTAGAAATAATAGCCTTGAGAAGAAGAAGAAAAGCTTACGCACGTTCACTACCACCAAGTTGATTAACAGCTTCAACAAACGCCTCATGAAGCTCTGGTGTCCAACGCATCCTCTGTTTAGATGTGGCAGCACTAGCTGATGAGTTTCTTGCACTGAGCTGCTCCTCCAACGAAACCACCTGATGCTGCTGCTGCTGGTTAGCTATTATCTCTTGCCTTTGTACATCTGGAGATGGTGTCGGTATCTGTTGTGAACGCTGATGAAACTGAGCCTGTGAGTTTTGATTGTTTGGACTTGGATCTCCAAGAAGTTCAGACCAGTTTGGCTCTGAACCATTGTCAACAGACATCAACTGATCTGCCCAGTTTTGCCACTCGCTTTTCTCATGAAGATCAACCACCTTTACTACACCACTACTCTCTGCTTGTGGATTAGGAGCAGAAACATGGTCAGAAAAGTCAAAGAGCTCATCAAGTGGATCTAAAAACTCCTGAGGGTGATGATTAATCAATGAAGAGGATTGTTGGCAATCCTGCATAGAGGATCTGTCACTTGGCATGGTGAATACAGGTGGCTGTTGCATAGAGGATCTGTCACTTGGCATGGTGGATACAGGTGGCTGTGTTTGGGAAGTCCTTCCATGAGTTGAGACGGCAGAAACGTTGCAGAATCCGGACAGATATACACCACCAGAGTTGACAACCTGATAGGGCACATGGTTGTTCATCAGTTCCTCCCCTGATGAACCCCAGAAAGAGTTGGGAAACTTGTGGTATCTGTCTTCTACAGTGGCATGTAGAGCTGAAAAAGATGAAGACATAGCAGTTGAATATCCAAAGTCATTAGCCATAGCCATTGAGAAAATAGCAGTTTTGCACAACACCACACAGTAGCCTTAAGTTTCAGAAGGGTGAAAAGTAGCTTTGCAATGTATGATGCTAAATGACAAGGAGAGAAGAGACTCAAATTCAGCAAGTTAAATATATGAAAAATTTATTTAATGAGGACATGAACCATTGAATCAAATTCCTTTTTTTTCACATAATTATTCGGATTCTGTCTTTTTCCCTCAGTCAAAAAAAAAAAAAAAATCTCTCAAGAATATTCTCAACTATTTATTTTGCTTTAGATCAACTTCTCTCCTTGTTCTACCCTTAGAAACTGAGAATCTTCATGAAAAGAAATAAAGAAACGAGAGGACAAATGTGCTTTTTTTCTTTTAATCCAGAAACCTATGAACCTAAAGGAAATGATCATGGAGATGATGAGGCATCTACATCAAAGATAGTGAAAAGACATAAGATATGGAATCAGTGCTAAAGGAATGAGATTTACGCCCACTTTCACAAAGAGGTAAAAGGCTTTTTGATGAGCTAGAGAGACGTATAAGAAGGAGCCAACATGAGAGCATAACAACCCCATCAATATTGTAAACTCAAAGAACATAATCTAAGAGAATCATTTTCAGAAGACACTCAGTATCAAAATTCAATTAAATCAAAACTGGAACAATCCTAGAGGATGATGTAAAGCTAGATGGGTTTAACATAAGACTGTCTCTTCCTTGAATCATAACTAAGATTAACATGAAAAATCAATCCACAACATCATATTCTCTTAATTACAAAAAAAAAAAAACATCATATTGTCTTCCCTTATTAGATCGATCACAACAAAGTTAACATGAAAAGTGAACGAGTGTGTTTAATTAAAGCTGTGAACTTTGAAAATTGAAATCAAGTAGTAACTCAAAAATAACAAACCCTTTTGAGGAGAATCTTACCTCGAAGTGAGCACGAAAATCAAAATGGAATCGGGAGAACACAAGGGGCCCTCCTGATGATGAGTTGTAATGAATGATTGACTGACTGAAGAAGAATGCCTTTTTGCTGTCTTCTCGAAAAAAACTCTGTGTCTCTCTAAAACATGAGGAATAGAAGTACTTTGGCTTTTCCTGCTTTTATGTCTTTCTTTGTTGTGTCCCCAGTCTCTTTTTAGTTTTCTTTTGACCGTTGGATTACACTCGTGTATCTATCAACGGATGATATCTCGGTGGAGTACAAACCTTATTGTATCCATGTCGTACATATCTTGGCGGGCCCCACTTAATCGTTGATTTTTTTGTTTTTTTGTCTTGAATTTATTGTATTTATTGTGATTGGTCAAAAGCGAACACTACGTCAACTACAATTAACTTTGATTCTGTTTTTTCTTAAGCACTGAATTATTCTTGTTATGAAAGCTCTGCTCAATTAGACTAATTTTTTTTTATAAAAAAGAAAAGATGTCAATGATAATAATTTTAAAATCAATATTTTAACTAAAATTGCAGAAGATGGTAAAATAAGGCCATCAACAATGATTATTGAATACTCTATTGAATTTCTTAACATAGACTTTTAATGCTTATATATTGGTCAATAAAAAAAAAAGCGTTTCTCAAAATATTAAAAGTCAAAATAATTCCTTTGTTGACCCAAAAAACAATAATTCTAAGAAATTTTTCCACTAATACAGGATGGAGAGAATACACATCTTTAAAATACACAGCCCAAACCAAAAATATTATAAAACAAAACAAAACAAAAAATGATCTAAGCCCATTAATTGGCCCAACAATTAAAAAAATCAGTACTACACGACGACGTCGTTAATGGGCTTACGTAGTTTTGAGGAACCCTATTTTTCCCTCTTAATTAGGCGGCGGAAAGGTTTTTCCGGTATCAGAAGCTTTGTGGTTTCTTGAGCGATTCTCTCTGAAGTAGCCTTCTCCGACCGACTACATCTCCGGTGTACCTGCTTTTGTACGTGTTCCTCTCTCATACTCCTATGATTACTCTGAACTCTCTGTTTTGTTTTTTTTTTTTTAACTTTTATTCCTTTGATTATATGTACAAATCGTTAAATCGTGTGTAAAGGTATATGCTTGTCCTTTAGATCGATTCTAAACAAGTTTCGTGTTCTGTTTTTTTGCTTTCTAGTGTTCAGACCACAACTGCAGTTTAGATAATAATGTCGGAGGTTAAACCATTGATCGGTCTTAAATGGGAACCAAAGCTTCCTTCCTTAGCTTTAGACTCCAAAACTGGTTCCAGTTCAAGTAAAGTAGCTGAGAGACACGAAAGCAGCTCTCTTTGGACGTCTAAGTCAGAGCTCGTTGATGGTCTTTGTCTTCCACCTACTGATCCAAAGAAAGTCAACAAGATGATTAGAAAGCAAATCAAAGACACCACTGGATCAAACTGGTAAGAAACTTTGCTAAACCCTTTTATTTGTTTTATACGAAATCATTTGGCTGAGAGGTTCATATTTGTACCTGCTATTTGTGGATAGGTTTGATATGCCTGCACCAACAATGACTCCTGAGTTGAAAAGAGACCTTCAGTTGCTTAAGGTAATGTGTTCTTCGCTGTTGTTGTTGTCTTGGTTTTGGTTTCACAGTTCTTTAATTTTAGTCTCTCTTTTGGCAGTTGAGGGATGTAATGGATCCTAAGAAACACTACAAGAGAGTTGCGTCCCAGTCAAAACTAGCTGAAAAGTATTTCCAGGCAAGTGTCTCTGAGCTGCTGCAAAACTTTATCAAGACCAAAAACTTCTTCTTTTTTTTTGTCTTAACACCAACTCTTGTTGTGTTTTCTTTGTGTTGAGAAAAAACAGGTTGGTACAGTAATTGAACCAGCGCAAGAGTTCTATGATCGACTGTCAAAGAAGGATAGAAAAACAAGCCTTGCTGAAGACTTGGTTTCAGACCCCAAAGTTTCTCAGTACAGGTATGCTACTTTGTATCATACCTATGGATTGCAAGAATGCTATGTCTGTGTCAAGAACTATGATAGGGGTGGGTGTTGAGAGAGGTTGCTGCAAAGAGATGAGTTTGTTAAGTGATTTTTTGTGTTGTATTATTCGCAGGAAGCGTAAAGTGAGGGAGATTGAAGAGAAGAACAGATCTAATCAGGATAAGAGGTGGAAGAGAAAGGGAAGTGACTCCAAGAAAACAAAACATAGAAGGCACTGAATTGCATTTACCAGAGAATATGATCTCGTTTTTGGTTCACCTTATCTTGTAATGACAGACTACTGTTTGTTGTTTTACGGCCTTCGTTTGAAGGATTGGCTCTGCTGTTTACATGTCTGGATAATTAAAAAGCTTTGATTGGAATTGAATAGATCATAAGAGTATTTTGATCTGGTGGTTATGTTAAATAACTTAACTAAACATTGTCTTAAGAAAATCTTTTGAAATAATAATAAACCTGGTACAAGATAATCAACAACACCCATGGGTCTAGCGTCTAGGCATAGGCAAAGCTACCAAGTTTTTGGAGCATAGGAGAAGCTGCTCCTTGATTACTGTTTTTGAGGTGCAATTTGAATATGGGCCTTGTTGGGCTTGTTCACTTTTATTTCTCCTCTTCATTTTAAAAGCCCATTCTCTCTCTCTCTCTCTCTCTCTCTCTCTCTCTCTACTTCCTTCTCCTCTGCTTTCTCCTCTCTGTTTCGTCTGTTCTCCACTTCTATCAGAAACCCCCAGACGAATCAGCTCGTTTCCCTATAAACGAATCTAAGCATGGCGTCCCCTGAGCAATCAGAGAGAAACTCGCCTGAGAAAACTGGCTCGAGCAGCGTTTCCAAGAAAGTTTCAGAGATCTGGAAGCAAATGAACGAAGGAGTACCAAAAAAGCGATTCAATTTCGTCTCAAAGACCTCAACCTCTTCGCCTCCCACCGCTAAAAAATCACCTAATAGCGTGAGATTCTTCTTCTTCTTCTCTCCTGCACTCTTTCTTATCGTCTGAGATTTTCAAAAGTTTGATCCTTTTTCGATATTCACAGAACTGGAAAAGTTATCTTGGTATTGTTGATGATGCGAAGAAGAAGAAAGATCACAAAGCTGTACAAAACGAAGATAGCGTTTCGGTTAGTAGCGAGGAGGAGGCTAAGCGCATTGCTTCAGCCGCTCTAGCTGCTGTTAGAAACGCAGCCGCAACCGCTGCTGCTGCTTCTAGCCGTGGCAAAGTTGAGGTCAGTGAGAAAGGCTTTAACTTTTGTGTGTGTGTGTTTGACTATTGTAAGTTAGAATCTAAGATCTCTCAGCTGTTATGAACTAAGAGGACGACGGATTGTGTGGTGATTGAAGTCTCTGTCTTTTAAGTTAATATGACTGTTCTTTGCCTTGGTAACGTTATAATCTAAGATCTCTCAGTTGTTTTGAGCTAAGAGGACGAATTGTGTGTGTGATTAAAGTCTCTCTCTTTACGTTAATATGACTGTGTTTTGCCTTAGAATCTAAAAACTCTCAGCTGTTTTGAACTAAGAGGGTGGATTGGTTATGATTAAAGTATCTGTCCTTTAAGTTAATAAGAATGTGCTTTGCCTCGGTACTAACCGTTAGAATCTAAGATCTCTGAGCTGTATTGAGCTAAGAGGATGGGTTGTGTGTGATCAAAGTCTCTGTCTTTACTTTAATATAAATATTCTTTGCCTCGATAACGTTAGAATCTAAGATCTCTCAGCTGTGTTGAGCTAAGAGGATGGGTTGTGTATGTGTGAATTGCAGATAACGGAGGTCAAAGACTTTGCTGGTCAAGAAATCGAAGTGAAGAGGTTAGTGGAAGCGGGTTCAAAGGAAGCCTCCTCCTCCTCATCCTCTGCGGCCACTTCAGGGGTTGATGCGGTTCTTGAGCAGATTAAAAAGAAACAGAAGCTGAGCGTTTTGGACAAGACGAAGAAAGACTGGGGAGAGTACAAGGAGGAGAACAAAGGTGTTGAAGATGAGCTGGATAAGTACAAGAAGAGCTCGGATAAGTATCTTGACAAAGTTTCTTTCTTGGAGAGAGCTGACTACAGACAGTTTGAGAAAGAGAGAGACGCTCGTTTAGCTCTTCAGTCCAAGAGAAGACTCGATGATGTCTGAAAATTCTAAACTGAGTTTCCCGGTTCGCTTGATTGATTCGGTTTCATGTGTATGTATGTTGAACCATGAAGATCCTCTCTTCTTTAGGCTATGAACATAATAAAATAGGCTTTCAATGCAACACAAGCACATGCTTCTATTTCTAACCATGTATAACATCAAATGAGGCCAGGGTGGGATACTTTTGGTCAGTTCGGCTCGAGTTAAGCTTTCTTGATGAACTTTTGGACATTGCAATCAAATGAAACATACACATGAGTTGTTACATTTTACATTAAGCTCGAGGATGTGTTGTCTATGAAAAGTAAACGCAAGAAAAGAAAAGGTTTTGAATCTAAAGATCAACGGCAGGAGGAATGTCACCGACGGTGAGATCAACTCCATCATCTGGCAAGTCGGATCCGAGTGGTCCTAGTATCCCTTCAGAACTCAGCGTCAGTCCACTCTGCTCAAAACATACACCAACAACATTAACTTATTATCATCTTATCATCCAGCAAAACCGAAGTTTCTCTGGTTATCTCCGGTTATTGATCACAATCCAATTTAGCAAACCAAACCCCAACAACATAATTCTTGCAAAAGTTTGTTGGAGAGTCATACCTCAGGTTGGAAGCGAAGCATGTCTGCACGGGCCATAGCTTCTGCTTGGGCGATTCTCTGTCTGAACGTCTGAGCCATCTCCTCAGCCTTGAGACAAACATAAAAGTAGAAGCCAGGATTGAGAGACTGACCATAAAGGGAAAGGTGAGAGAGTGTTTCAGTGGTAAATAATAGTGTTTACCTTCTCGAAAACAAGTTTTGGGTTGCGAATCATATCACCAGGTGTTGGCTCCAGCTTCTTTGTGGAGAGACTTACTCTTCCTCTATCACGGTCATGGCTCAGTATCATAACCTGTTAAACATCATAAGTTAGGTAACATCCGAATCAAATAGAGTTTTAAGACTATCAGTAGTAGAGAGAGACCTTAAGAGTGTCACCGGGCTGAAGAACAGTAGCGATATCCGAGACACGGTCATGACTGATCTGACTGACATGGAGAAGCCCATTGATTCCACCAATGTCAATGAATGCACCATAAGGTTTCAAGCTCTGAACAACTCCGAGGACCACAGATCCAATTCCAAGCTGAGCCTGGCTATCTGCTACAGCTTTACGGTTACTGAGGACAAGCTTTGTCTGTTCCTCATCAACCTCCACAAACTTGAGAGGTATCTCTTTCTCAAGTAGCTCTTCAGCTGGTGCTTTCTAACAAAACAGATGTAGAAGAAACACACTGCTAATCAAGTTGTGTTATGACATTTATGACATAAAAGCTCTGAGACAAGTACTTACCGATGATATCTGCGAAAATGGCACAAATCCACGAAGACCCTCCACCATAGCCACTAAACCACCTTTGTTAGCCCCAATAACCTACGCATACAATCCACATTATTAGCCAAAGAGACCAAAGGAGAAGCAAAGAAGTTCCAAACCATACCTTAGCTTTAACGACAACATCCTCAGCCTGAAGCTGCCTACACCGTTCCCAAGCGAGTTCGTACTGGATCATCCTCAAGCTCAATAGCAAACTGTCATCACTCTCGTTCTCACCAATGATGACAAACTCCTCCACCATACCAGGAACTATACCAGCTTCCTCCACATGCTTGATTCTGTGAATGCAAGCCTGCTCAACCGACAAGTAAGCCGACGATTTTGCAGAGATGTCGACTAATGCACCGTTTGCATCGGTCTTGAACACCGTTCCTTTCACCTGAACAATGTCATAACCACGAAATGATAACACAGCTCTACAGAACCAAACGCTGTCGTTTTATCATCTTAGTTTTTCTCAAGCTTAAAGCAACGATTACACCTCAAAGTTCGAAACTTTTCTAAAACCCCACAGAGATATTGTAAAGGTAGAAACATAACTGAACTAGTTTGGTCTAAAACCCCACAGAGATATTGTAAAGGAGAACATAACTAATTAACTGAACTAGTTTGGTCTATACATCAATAGCTCGAAATCAAGCAATGATTACAGCGTAAAGTTCGAAACTTTTCTCAAAACCCACAAAGATATTGTAAAGGAGAACATAACTGAACTAGTTTGTGGTCTTTACAGTAACAGCTCGAACTCCAGCAACGATTACAAAGTTGGAAACTTTTTTCAAACCCCACAAAGGTAAAGCAGAAACATAACTGAACTAGTTTGGTCTAATACAACAACAGCTCGAACTCAAGCAATGATTAAAGCGTTCGAAACATTTCTCCAAAACCCACGAACATCGTAAAGCAGAACATAACTGAACTAGTTTTGTCTAATAGCTATAACTCAAGCAATGATTTACAGCTTAAAGTTCGAAACTTTTTCTCAAACCCCACAAAGATAATTGTAAAGGTAGAGAACAAACCCTAGTGCCGATTTCGGAATTGAAGTCGTATTGTTCGATGGCGGCTGCGAAATCGTCGACGGTGAAAGCGACGCCTTCCATGGGAGCAGTTCTGCAACGCTCGTAAGCGTCTTCGAACATCTTCTTAAGCTCCAGCCTCTCTCTCGTCTGGCCGCTGGACATCGCGACCGCCGCGACGATCGTCGGAGAAACGGAGGTGGAGGATTTGTTCTGCGGGAAGTTCTTGGCTGCTCTCCTCGATAGCCTGGGAGAGGAGGAGAGCGGAGAGCATCTCAGCCCGGTGAATTGCTGAGCCAAAGACGCCATTGAGTCTGAAGAGTTTGAGTTTCCCACTCAGAGAGTTATCTGTTCTTCTTCTATTGGCTCTTACTGGCGTCAAGTTAGATAAGGGAGGAAGAGAGTGTGAGGATGAAGATCTGGACTTGGGTTAGTTATTTGATCGGACGGTAAAGACAAGTGCCACGTTTCAGATAAACTACGTGACGTTTATTAATCATTCGTCTAAACAGCGTGACGTTTATGCCATGTGCCAGGGGGGAAATTTGAACTGAATAATTAAAATTTATCTTATCTTATTAAAATAAAAACACTAATTAATATCCACCTCATATGCTATTAACTTATTATAAAGGAAATATGACCTAACTTATCAATACAATTAAAACAGCGGCTTTTTTTTAAATCCCCTTGAACTTTGCATATAATTATATAAGACTACCATTATCTATTAATTAATAATTATTTTAATCATTTTGAAAAAGAAATAATATATTTGTATTGTTAGAAAAGATATTTACGATTCCATCAAGATTTCTTTAGTCATTTTAGGATTAATTATACCCATAAATGTCGGCCATATATATCTATATTAGGGGGGGGGGGGTTATTGGGAGATAAATTTGCATAGAGTTTGTGAATTTTAAAAATTGATAGATTTTAAAATTATGTGGATTGTGAAAATTGTATATACATTGACTTATAAAATTTGATCATAACTTCCTTAGATTGATATAGATTTTCATCAATTTGGCTTACCAAAAGAGTTTTCATTAAAGAGATGTACTTGGCTTATATATATATATATATATATATTATATATACAAAGTGTAATAAAGAAATAATAAAATTAATAATTTTTTAAAAAATTGAATTATATGTTTTAAATTCGAAATTATTATAAAAGTTAGATTTTTTTCTCATTTAAAAAATCTTTTTGCAATTTGAAAATAATTTTCAAACTATTTTCAAATTTTTTATTTTCAGATTTTAATATTTATAGATTTAATTATATATTCAAAAATGATAAAACAACATAATAATTATTATATGTTGAAACTGTAAAGGTATAGTTTCGAAATATATGTTTTTAAATTTGAACTTTTTATATAATTTTTTTTCATTTTTCAATTTCTTTATTTTTTTGAAATTCGAAAAATATTTTAAAAAGTTTTTAACTTTTATTACATTTTTATAATATATATATTAAGTTGTGATTTGTATTATGTTAAAATTTCTTTGTATTATTTCATTATTCTATTTTGTGTGTTTTTGTATGTGAGTGTATTTTATTGCATAGATTTCAAAAATCTTATGGGTATAGTTGATATTCGGGAAAACGGCCAATTCCATCATGAACTTGATCTCTCCATTGTTTTCATACACGAATTATCGGATCAAGCCGAAAACACCATGAACTAATTCTTTTTTTGAATTTCAACCATAAACTTTTTCAATTTGGTTAATTACTACATAACCGTATCTGATTTCGGTTTACCTAGCTTCGGGTGCTGACATGGCATACACGAACCTATAACAGATTTGGTCGGTTTAATGACGAACCAAATTAAAAAAAAAAAAATCTTTTTGACAAAACGATGTAGTTTTGTTGCCTTGACTTAACACATATTTGGGGAAAATAATTATTAGGGCTCATCGTGATTTGCAGGAATAAAACGAAGAAGAAGAAGAAGGAAGAAAAGAGAGGTGACATGGGAGATGAGCCAGAGACAGAAGGAGATGAGTCGTTAAGAGCTGAGAATGAGAGAGAGGAGACAAAGAGGGATGAAACAGAGAGGTATGAGGCAGAGAGGTATGAGGCCGAGAGGAAGAGGATTCGAAAAGGACACTGAAGATGGAACTTAGGAGCTTGAAGAACATGGTTGTGTGTGTTGTAGTGTTTGGTATTTTGTATAAGTTCTTTATGTAGCTTGGTTATAAATCTGCATTCTGTGTAATAAGACATGTATTATGTAGTAAGAAGATGAACTTGTCATGTTTGAAACGTGTTTGCCTCTATTTTTTTTATTCATTGAAATAATTCCATTGATTAATATGACCAAATGGACAAGAAAAGAAAAGGAGGGGGTGATCCCTCAGTTCGAGAGAAACAAAGAAAAGGTTTTTGTAAAAACAGAGAAAAAAAAATGAGCAAAAACAGAGTCTCTTCTGAAAAAACAGATAAAAAAGAAACAGCAGGGAGCTCTTCTTTATGCTGTCGATGCTCTATTTTAAACACCAAAAACAGTGGCTTTCGCATAAAAAAAAGTACCATTACCAAACAAAAGTCTTGGAGATAACACAAATTAGTTTCAAAACACATCAAACATAACCATAGCATATCAACACACAATAAAAACTAGAAAAAGACAGAAAAAATATTTTAGTTGATCACTTGGCTAAGCATTGGTTGGGAGCTTGTCTTGTTCTTCTTGGGTGGACGTTGAATCTCAACACCAATGCCAATACAGCCTCGTGTGTTGTGTCCAGCTGCTCCACATCTTCCACAATGGATGGTTCTTCTTGCTCTAGAAATTTTTGTTGGAGACTCTTGTGTAACCTTTGTTTTCTTCTTGCTCGGTGACTCGTTCTTCCCTTTTATCCTCTTAGGAATCTTCTTTCTTCCTAACACTGAATCTGTATCTTCTGTTGTTGGAGGCACAATCACAGCCTCGTCACTCTTGTTCCAAAAATTCACACCATGAACAGCCTCAATTGGTGTTTGGTATTGCATTCTCCACTTTGAAGTGAGATAGCAATCACCAATGTAATCCTCTTTCTTTCGCTTCTTCTCTACAATAACTTTCAGTGCATGACGACAAGGCAACCCAGAAATTTCCCATTTTCTACACGTACAACTACGCTCCAACATCTTTACTTTGTATGATGAGTTTTTCTCCTTCACTTCAAAGCTTTCATGACCACAAGGATATACCTGACACGGCCTGATCTTTGTCTGCTCTAGTTCCACTCTCTCCACTGCTTTAATACTAAACTTTCCTCTGTGTTTCATTGATATAACCTTTCTTGCCTCTATCCGAAGCATAGCTCTTCGGCGTATCGTCTCTAACATCTCCACAAATGGCATATATCTTGCAGGGTCTATGGCATGGTTAAAGGATTCAGATATGTTGTTACTTACATCATCACATGAAGATGTTGGTGAGAAGAAAGCAAGGCTGCAGTTTTTGGGATTCTTCATCATCATTGAGTTATAGACATCCATGTCGTATGCCTTAACTTCATCCACCCTTTTGTTGTATTGAGCTGTATTGTAACTCTTTGCGACCTTCCAAAACAATCCTTTCATGTCAGCTCTGTTAGGATATACCTTCTTTAGGTTTGCGTAGATGTGTCTTGCACACATCCTATGCTCGACCCGTGGTAATAAATCTTCTACAGCATTTAACAACCCCTTTTGTCTGTCAGAAATCACAGTAAATCCATTACCATCTTGCAGGTTTAAGTCGATTTGCAGCTTCTCAATAAACCATCTCCAGTTGGGTTCATTTTCAACATCAACAACAGCCCAAGCAATGGGGAACATCTGGTTGTTGGCGTCTCTCCCGACTGCTGCTAACAGTTGACCTTTTGTTGTGCATTTAAGAAAGCATCCATCAAGACCAAAGATAGGTCTACAGTGGGAGGTCCATGTCTTCTTCAATGCAGCAAAACAGACATAGAATCTGTAAAATACATCACTACCATCGTCACCTTGGACTGTCTCTAGATGCACTGATGAGTCCTTATTCGACTCTAATAACTCAACTCTGTAATCTCTAAGCCGTGAGAACTGTAAGTCTTGCTCCTCTTTGATAATTTCTAATGCCCTTTTCTTTGCGTTCCTGCACTGAACTATGGTTGCAGTTAACTCCCAACGCTTCTGAATATCTTCTAGAATCTCTTTCGGCATTAATTTAGGATTTTCCCTTATGTCATCAACGAACAACCCAGCAATAACCTCTTGTGTAAGCAGTCTTGAACGTCCACTCCTCATGCAAGTGTGCTCCTTCGTTAACACTTTAACTAGCCACTTCTGCAACGGTTGTTCATAAGAGCAGTAAATCTTCCACATACATTGTTCCTCTCCTTCTTCAGCTTCACTAGCACATTTCAATTCTGATTTGTCTTTCTCCCAACGCACATACTTAATATTCCACCTATGCTTTAGCACATAGTCAACCATAGCTTTTTTGAAAGCCTCCAAACTGTCAAAAGCTTGTCTTAATTTCAGATTACCACTGCCTTTTATGTACCTCAAGTACCCTTCTTTCTCAACACCATCTTCATCATCGTCTGAACATACAGGTGTAGCATACTCATCAAAATCTTCATCAACAAAATCAGCCACATTCCTTTCTACTCTTGCTTCTTCATCAAATTGTTGCTCATTCCTCTCGGCCTCATATCTCTCTGCCTCTGAATCTGCCTCATACCTCTCTGTTTCATCCCTCTCTGGCTCATCTCCCATGTCGCCTCTCTTTCCTTCCTTCTTCTTCTTCTTCGTTTTGTTTCTGCAAATCACGTTAACCCTAATAATTATTTTCCTCAAATTGTATGTATTAAGTCAAGGCAACAAAACTACGTAGTTTTGTCAAAAAGATTTTTTTTTTTTAAATTTGGTTCGTCACTAAACCGACCAAATCTGTTATAGGTTCGTGTGTGCCATGTCAGCACCCGAAGCTAGGTAAACCGAAATCATGTATGGTTATGTAGTAATTAACCAGATTGCAAAAGTTTATGGTTGAAATTCAAAAAAAGAATTAGTTCACGGTGTTTTCGGCTTGATCCGATAGTTCGTGTATGAAAACAATGGAGAGATCATGTTCACGATGGAATTGGCCGTTTTCCCGTTGATATTCTCAAAATTGAGTCTTATGAGTAAAAACAAAGAAAATTTACATCCCAATAACAATAGATTTCAATAGAATGTTAAAATCAATAAAAACTAAACTTTTCCAATAACCAAAGATTTTGAGTGGAATTTAAAAATCATCACCCCAATAACAATGAATTCTATTCAGATTTTAAAAATTCATAAACCAATAACAATAGAATCTCAAAATTTAATAACTCTTCTTAAATTCTTCTTAGTTCCAACGGGATTTTAAATATTTTTATTCTAGCAAATTCATTAAGTATGCCAATAAAATATTGAACAAGAAACTATAAAAAAAATCTTATGCACGTGACATTACAAATATATTTATGATACTGAGCACACATTATTATAGATTATGTATTTCATGTAGATAAATAATACTCAAATACTATATAATTTAAATATTTATTGTTTTTTGTCCAAATATTCAAAACAAACTAATTTATATGTTAAGTTTATCTGTTTTGACATATATTATTCAAATTTATATTTAATATATTATTTTTATATTTTGAAATTTTAAAATATATAATAAATTTCAAATTATTATAAACGGGTTATCCAAATCAGAAACAAATCCACAAAAATCTGAACCAAACCCAAACTAAAATTTATAAATATCTAAGTGGACTGAAATATTTAACCATGAAATCTCAAAGCCCGAATAGATCTAAAATGAACATGAATAGTATCCAAATGCCCACTCTTATATTGTTAAAAAAATATATATATTTCTCCAGTTCATTCAATTAATTAACAATATCAAAATTTGTAACATTTAAAATAAGCATACTAATTCTTTATAAAGTTATTAACCATACCCAAATTATTAAAAATAATCCTTAAAACGGAATCTAACCAGAATTGACCTCAATATTTTATCAGCTTCCTAACATTTTTATCCGAACAAAACCAAAATAACAAAACCAAATTCATAAATAACCAAATGATTCTTATTTATGATTCTTGAACCGAGAAATTGAAAACAAAACCAAACTAGAATAAAACCGAAAAATGGAACTAAACCGATACGAAAATGATTTTGTCTAAATATATAAGTGAACAAAGAGACGGGTTAACAAATTATCAAAAAAAAAATTGTTTCGCGCTTTCAAAGCGCGGGTCAAAATCTAGTTATAAGTTATAACACAAAAAAAAAATTATTACTAAGCAAGATATCCATTACAATTATATATGGTTAGAGTATAACCTATACAATATATATTGAACTAATTGTCATTTTATCTCTATATCTAGCTATGTGTAGTGGTTATTTATATTTTTTTTTTCCTTTTTTCTAATTATTTTCCCCTATCTAAATTTAAAAGCTTTCACATTTTCTTAAAACAATTGTCGAATTTTATATTTTACATAATAAAAACATAGTTTTTTCTACATATAACATATTTTGAAATGGATACATTCTTGTATTTGCTCTGTCTACCTGGAGAACTTAACAGTTTCTAGTTCTAGGAGACATAAGTAGCTCATGTATACAGAGATGGCATTTCATCAAGACTGATAAGGTTCCAGCATTTCGCAAGGAATGTTATATTTGCAGAAACCAATTATGAATCAATTCATTAATCATCACGCTATAAATAACAAATGTCGACAAGGAATCAACAAACGCTTTTAAACGCATTCTACTCGTTCTTCCAAGCATACAGAATTAGCGAAAAACCAGAACTTTGAGACTTGGAGTTTGTTGTTGTTGTTGCTGCCATGATGTCCTGTGAGAAAGAAGACAAGCTCTTATCCGAAGAAGACTGACAAGTCCTGAACATAAACACTGCGTTTCCCGCTGTAGAAGAAGGCATCCCAAATAGCCAACTATGAACATCCCACAGAACTTCCACAGCCATTCTATTAACAACTATCGTATCGTTCCCACGAAACTTCCACTTAAGCCGCTTCACCTGCAACAACGTCTTCCCATCCACACGAACAACGAGACAAGGATCAGTGACGCTCGTGTCACATTCAATCACAACATCATGTACTCTAACCCCATCTGAACAGAGCTGAGCCTTCGTTATAAACTCTCTCTTACCAAAAACATGCTCTTTCTTGGCGATGAACACGGCGCCCAGAGACGAAGGCGAAGCGTTCGTCTTCTTGAAAGCTTCCTTCTTCATATCACCGAGAAGCAGAACCATCTCCCTGTCAACAACAACACCCAAATAGAATCCTCCCAAAGCTTCGGGTCCTGACCCGAACTTCGCAGACGCCAGATCCCAGTAAACATCGACGCTACAACACGAATAAACCTCCAAACTCTTGGACCCTTTTCGTTTGGTGAACAGCCAGGGCTTGATCTCGACTTTACAGAGGCTCTGGTTACGAGAATCATCAACACCAACGGTCACACTCTGACCCATCAGAGTCTTGGCCCACGTCAGGGTGATCAAACAAGTCCTTCCTCGGATACGGCACTGGTAGATAGAAGTGACCAGGTTCTGAGCGTTCTTCCCGGAGTTCGAAGACGAAGAATCCGCGACTTGGACTCCGTTTTCACCGAAGCAAGAAGGAAAATCCTTCATCTCTCTATAAAACTTCAAATTCCACTCTCTCTGCGGAGTTTCAACGAACAGTTGGTGGGCAGAATGCGTAAAGCTAAGGACTTTTAACACGGATTGACTTAATTAAGACAATGACGGAAGCTATAAGGTCGAGGAGAAGAAACCCAGATGGAAAAAAGTGAACTTTGCTTACCTGAAGACAAAGATGAATCAAGAATGCATCTAAATCTGAGGAACGCTCATACAAGTCTCGTTGATTGGATCCGTTGTCTCCAAGGATTTTGATAAAGCCAGAGAGTAAGGAGAGAGATATAGAGAGAGAGAGAGGAGGAAGGAAATCGCCAAAAGTAAAGGAAGAATATTTTTTCCTTCGATAAAAAACTGAAAATGGAGACAAATGGAGACAAAAAGGAGACTCCTTTCACTCTCAGTGTTATTATTACCGTGTAATAAAAACCTAACTAGAATTGAGTCGGCATAAATTGACAACTGCAAGGAGAAACTTTACCAAACAAACAAATAGAATTGAATATTGAAAATGAAGACTTTGCTATTTTTGTACGAATTGTTTTTTTTTTTTAATAATTTGGGGTTCACATGTCTTTCAAGATCAGGGATTCTTTTTGTGCCTTGCGTGTGGTATTTTGACGACAATTTATATGAAGTTTTTTTTTGGTAATAATTTTGAATTTTTTGTCACACATTTTTGGGATAAAAATGTTAACACATGCTGTTTCTTCTTTTTAATTATACAGATTAGACTACCATTACATAAAATTCAAGATTTTTTTTTTCAAACTAGAATAAGACAACACTTAAACAAAATTTTTAATCTAAAAGGAATGAATAGTTTTTTGAAGATTTTTGTATTCCTTTCTTTCCAAGTTAGGTAGATAACAACTTATAAAATGAGCTTGACAGTAGTGGTTAGGCAGCTCTGAGATTGCTGTCTCGGCAAAGAGATCCATGATATGATACTGGGTCAAAAAATAAGTAGTTAATAACTTCAGGATTGGAACGGGTCAATCGAATATTCCAAAATGCAAGCACGATTTATATAAAATGTAACTCTACAACGCCATTACATTAGTTTTTCAAAAACAAAAACAGATTTTGGTCTTATAATATTGGCCTTGCGCATATGCATGACTTGAAGACACTAGGTCTAGTTTGCAAAAAAAAAAAAAAAGACACTAGGTCTAATAATTTTTTTATTAATAAATACAAGCATACATAGGGTTTTCATCTTCCATCTACGTACATAAATGATATTTATAACCACTATCGATAATAGTGTTTATGGATCATGATGGTCCAAAATACAGTAGTGCTTTGATTCGACTAAATCTTATGCTTAAACTACAAGAATTCATCATAACACGGAAAAGGAAGGAAAAGTTCGAGGCAATTGCCTTTTTAAATCTTTGTAGAGAATTATATAAAAACAAATAAGTACTCCTTAAATTTTTCATAATCTGCCAGCTTCATCATCATCATTATAAGCATTATCTCACTCTATACCCCCCCCCCATTTTCTCTCTCTGATTGTTTTTGCTAATTATTTTAGTAAAAAGCTATGTTGGTTGGATCAGGAATCCGGAGATCGTGTGGTGAATAGTTTAATGTGTTTCTGATTTAGAATAATGTGTTTTACTTACAAAACTCCAAAATTATGTTGTTTGCCTTAATTACACTGTCTCTCTTGATAGATCCAAATCCATTAATTTGTAAAACGATAACACAAATAAACAAAATTTCTTACCAAATATTATATTTTTATTGGTCACTATTGATTTATGTCCATGAACATATTTATCAAAAAGTTTGTCAAAAACAAATTATAAAAAAGTCTAAGAAAGTAATTTTGGTTTTATAAGTAGGGAAGGAAATGGTATTCACGTGTATTCTTGTCTATAGAGTAGTTGTCGTGCGTTACAACCCAAATTTGGGGTCATCTTTCTTGGACTTTCCGACTTTCTGGCCCTTTTCTTGAATACCTTTGTTTTTTTATTCCTTTTACATGTATAGTGTTAGGTGCACATGAATAACATAAATAAAAAAAAAGATTTTTATTACTGGAAAATTAAAATTTGTGGTGACTGAAAAAATAAATTAATTATAACTTTGTAGTTTTGCGTTTAATATATACATGATTGAAATAATAATTTCATAAAAATAATATTGCAATTTGCGACACATCTTTGATAACAAAATCCACCACCAAATATTCAACCGTAGCTGATTTCATACTGCATGAAATATACTAATCAGCAAAACAAAATATTAACAATAACGAACGTACCTCTGTCGTAGGATTTTAGGAACATGAGTTGGTTGGTTTCAGTAGACAATAGAAATTTGATATATGGCATGTCATATTGTGATAAAATTGCATGATCGATGATAAACTTCTATCTGCTTAATACACGTTATCAATATGCTGTTGAACCGATCGACCGACGTTTACGTGAACTTTTAAGGTCCTGATTTTGCATTAGAGTATTATCCTTATGGGATCTGATTACATTTCCTTTGTTGATTTATAAATTTTAAATTTAACCACTCACCTTTTCTCCACACCCACTTTGCGAGTAATAGCTGTTTCTTTGGGATAATCAAAATTTAAAATTTAAAATTTAAAATGTCAAATGCATGTTTATTGCTAATTTTAGTATGGAAGAATCGTAATATATCGACAAGTCACTGCATCGTCAAAATAAGATAAAAGTTTTGTTTTTTTGTTTTTGTTCAAACCTTACTTTCCATTCATTCAAACTTAAAATACAGCAGTGTTACCAATCACAGAGGGATTGTTCGAGAGCTGAAACAGAGAGAGTTTTGCCAGCCTATCGGCTGTTTCATTACATGAACGAGAAATGAAACTAAAAGAGATAGAGTTGAAGGATTCACTCAACACACCAATGTCATGGAGTATCCCTCTAAGAGCAACCACAGTTTTATGACCTGTGATTATTTCAATGAGACTTTTCGAATCTGATAAACAGATCACGTCTCTGATTCCAGAAGAGGCAGCCTTCGAGAGGCCTGCTCGTAACGCCAATGCTTCTGCCGCGAGGGCTGAGGCTATATAACGTCTGTTCTCTGATCCTTGAAACAGGTGTGTGCCGGCCGAGTCTGTGCAAACCCAACTAAGGCCACCTGCAAGAGAAGAGGAGTTCCAGGCTGCATCCGAGAACAAGATGCTTGTAGTCTCTGGAACCTGTGGTAGACATTTCGAGGTTTTACCATCTTTCTTTGAAACAGAGCTTTGTTTTTGGAGTGGGAGAGAAGTCTGCCATTCCTTTGCTGCTCTGATTGCTTTAGCCAACATCTCTGTTTCTGAGAAAGATTTGTCCTCAAACAGCAACTGATTCCTGCTCGTCCACAAGACCCAGAGGATCCATGGATACAGAGGTTTGGAGAGACCTAATGGAGGTAGGTTCGTCATTCGCGAGCATGCTGTAAGTAGGTCTTCCGTTGAGTTACAGGAGGTAGTCGATGGGATTGCTATTGCTGGTACTAGCGCCCAGACTAGATAAAAGTTTTGTTTATTACCAACATTTTCTAATTCCACTTATCAGTGTTTGCGGAGTCGACATTTTTGTACATAGATGCATATATAGCTTCCAGAAGATACGTGGACTGATATATGGCCTACATCAATTGAATATTCGATTTTACTATTTAGTGACTATCAATTTCATCAACAAGTAAGATAAATGATATCGTTACAAGTGATTTATACTAATATTTTCGTTGCTATCAATCAGATTCAAACGCACATGTTAACAAAAAGTCCATTAAAGAGTAGCGAAAGTTTACAAGTTCAACGCTAACCGCTGCTCTTTTTTTTTTCTGGTGTAACGCTAACTGCTTCTTAGTTGTGAGTCTTGTGACATGCATTGTTTTTCTTTTGTACGCTTCAATGCTTGATCACGACATGTTAATAGTATAATAAAAGGTAAACAATCAGCTGAAAATGTTTACAGTCAAAGAGATCTCTCTTTGTTTAATGGGTCTATAACACTGCTTGAAGTATTAAATGGCTTATATTGGATCACTGAAGGTAAAAGACTTGCAATCAACATTGAACAAGTTTAATAATCGAAAATTTACCGCAACGTGTTCATCAATGTATCTACATGTTTATCCAAAAAAAGGAAGAAGTCTTGCATTCGGAGAAGGAAGAAGTCTTACTTGGTGTGAATTTCCACATCCACAACGGCTTGGTTGATATTGGAAGTTATCTCTTTTTTTTTTTTGCTAAAAGATATATTGGAAGTTTTCTTTAAATTGAGTGAAATGATTTCTGTTTGATAGTGTATATTTGAGTTTAGTCTTTACCATTTCCAAGAGATCTAATGAGACGTTGATGATTATTAAACCCATAATTAGTATACAGACAACCAAGGAATCGCGAAATTAACGAAGCCCGAATAAACAATTAACATTTTTAATTTATCATTAGCTTTAAAGTCTAAAGGTACTTCCTCTTGATACTTATCCTAAACATATTTACTTTATCATGTACGACAAAGTTTAGCATTGAAAAGAATGAACTAAATACTCATAAACAATTTCAAAAATATCTCCTAGTAGTTGGACAGCATGTTAACCGACGTCATTTCACTATCGCATTTCACTAAAAGTTAATCGTAGATATATCTAACAAAAACTTTCTAAGATTTTGTTTTAGTCTTACTTGCCATGTTTTTATACTCATGTAAGAAACTTACTGCATAATGTTTTGTACAAACTCATACGTACACATCTTTCAAGTTAGCCTACATTTTTTCTTTTTGAGAACATGTTAACCTATAATTTGTAACAACATAGAGTCACAAATTATCATTTGATGACATTTAACATTTAGAAAATTGAATAATTACACTGTTTGATTCTTCCAACCATAATTTCTGGTGGATTCAAAAACTGATCCTTCCTTTTTAATACTTGATGTTTCAGAGACATTTTTATTTCAAATGATGTTTTTAATTTTCAGTGCAATTTTTTTAAAAAAAAAATGTTATATGATCAATGGTATTCTCCTGTCCATATCATTATTTGTCAAATATTTGTAATAATCTCATTAATGATTTTTTGTTTACAAAATACAAACAATTAAGTGTTTCTAAATTTATCTGCACAATCCTAAAATATCATCTAATAAAAACTTAGGTACTATTTTTAAAATTATATATTTTGGTATTATTGATCTGATATGCATTAAATTTCATTAATTTTATAACTAATCTCCTTAAATGACACCTATATTTTAAATCAATAATATGCAATATACTACGAGTTTAAATCGAGTGGTAATAATATACTAACACACTAGTACAATTCATTGTGCATTAGTACTAGTTAGTACCAGTCATTAAAAGAGGCATAATAAAATAAAACATTTCTTTCATGTATCCTTCATATGTTTATTTCATATATCTTTTGATATAAAGCTCGGTAGATATCTTAGGAAAATGTATTTTAATATATAAACTAGGATATGATCCGCGCCTTGCGCGGAATGAGTTTATAAAAATTAAAATTTAAAACATACAATATTAACAAATTAAATATTTATATGTGCTCAATTTTATAATATAATATTATATTTTTGATTGTATAAGTTAGGCTGTAACTATTTTTAATTGTAACTATAGATTAAAATCTATTTTGAATTTGACATGTGACAATCGATTTGGGCTTAAATATTTTTCACTAATTAAAAGAATTTAACTATAGATGTTCTAAAGATGTTCTTTATATCATAGGAGACATTATATTTTTTCTTAAATTAGAGATGATTATGTTTGTGAATTGGAACTTGAACTATCGTACTAAAAGTCATAGTGTTTTTTATTGACAACAAATTATACACAAATTAAATACATGAAATATTCAACGGAAAATTTCATAAAAATACCCTAACTAAATTTTTCAAATCTTTTTAATACCAAATTGTTTAACTACTCAGTTTGATATCCTAACAAATCATTTTTCTCATTTCAATACATAAACTTTTAAAATAGTGCCGATTTTAATATCCGAACTGTATTTGTTTTAATAAGAAATACTAATAAATTTCAAATGAAATTAAAAACCTCTAAAATTTACAAAAAAATATCTCAGAAAATCTGAATTTTATTTGGTTCTTGAGAAATAAATGTATCTAAATTTTATTTAATCTTAAATTTTGTAATAAAAGTTTTCAGTAGTAAATATTAAACTTATTTTGTTTCAGAAAAAAAATATTTTTCTTCAAAATTAAATTTTATAATTTTGAATATTTTCTCCATAGTTTATTTACATTTTTCCTAAATCTTAAAATAAAATTAGATTTTTTGTTACATTTTTTTAGATTTTGAAGATTCTTTAAATTCCTTTTGAAATTTATTAGTATTTTAATTAAAGTAAATAATTTTTGAGTATTAAAAAGGGTAAAATTTTTAAAATTTATGTATTAAAGTGAGCAAAAATACTTAATTGGAGTATAACTGGACAACAAAAAATTTTGGGTATTAAAAAACTTAACAAATTTATTTGTCTAATGTTAGAATTTTCTTGATATTTAATGTATTATCTCTAATGAATTTGTTTCCATATTAAGTTTCCGTATTCCATGATGAGATTGGCAATGAATTGCATGAATATAGATTAGAAATAAATCATAGTTTCCATTTGTATTTAGATAGCAGTAAATCAGGCAATAAAATGTTTCTACAGAAAAGAATTGCATAAATTAAATGCACGCCAAATGATTTACATAAATCAGTTACCACTACGTTACATAGATTAGGTCATCAAGAACAAAAATCAGTAACTATAGTCAAAATGTAATGAAAAATCATGCTGTAAATTTGTGACATACCAATGGCAACTGATGTAAATAATCTAGTAATTTAAGGATTAATGCATAGAAAGGCTGAGGTGAATTGTGAGGAAGACACCTATACAAAATGGCAACATGGTAATAATTTTACTATTTAAAGGTTGTTATTTTTAATTGCTCCTTTATTAATAGTAATACTAAGGGGATATGGGTAGATGTACATCTTGAGGAAATATAGTTTAATCCAACATTTATTCGTTGAAGATTACAGAAAGAAAGAAAAAGATAAAGCATTTGTTTCACGTTTGGACCACGCTCTGTGCGTCTTGAAACTGCCTTTGCCTACCTACAGCATTCATGAGATAGTTATGTTTTTTTGGTAAAAATGAGATAGTTATGTTTCTCTGTAATAACAACTGAAGATAAAACATATAAAGCAAAAAAAAAGGAAAAGAAAAAAAAAGAATCTTATTTACACGAATTTAATGTTTATTTTCTTAACTAATTATTGTGTCAGAGGTACAAAGATGATTATAGTTAACAAAAAACATTACTGCATATAATTCTCTTTTAACTTTGTGTGGCTTTCTTTATATTTTTTCATTTATGTAATGCTCTTTTTCATATTCTGCCTAGGGAACCATCTCAACCATCTTGAACCAGATTACTCTGAGTTTGTTGAATATGATCCTAGTGGAAGATATGGAAGAGTAAACTTCTCTCTCTTAAGTTGATCATCTCTTTTGTTTTGCTGAGATTCTTGTGTGTTCTTGTTGTTGCAGTACAGTGAAGTTCTTGGTAAAGGGTCTTCAAAGACCTTGTAAGAATCTAATCTCTCTATCTTAAAATTTCTTATTCTCTGTTGGCTTAAACCACTTTAGTTTCAGACCATATAAATAGCTTTCATGGTTCCGAAAAGACAAAACTACTTTTTTTGTGGTTGTTATTTGGATTTGCAGTTACAGAGGATTTGATGAGTATGAAGGTATAGAAGTAGCATGGAACCAAGTAAAACTCTATGACTTCTTGCATAGTCCTCAAGAACTTGAGAGGCTCTACTGTGAGATCCATCTCCTCAAAACCTTTTTTTTTTTTTATCTCCTCAAAACCTTAAAACACAAGAGCATCATGAAATTCTACACTTCTTGGGTCGATACCAAGAATCGAAACATTAACTTCATCACTGAAATGTTCACTTCTGGTACCCTAAGACAGTAAGTTATTTTCTCTTGATTATTGAATCATAAACATATTACTAGTTCATAAAATATGCTGAATGCAGGTATAGGATAAAGCACAAGAGGGTGAACATAAGAGCGGTGAAGCATTGGTGTAGACAAATCCTGAGAGGCTTACACTATCTACATACACATGACCCTCCAGTGATCCATAGAGATCTCAAGTGTGACAACATTTTTGTCAATGGTAACCAAGGAGAAGTCAAGATTGGTGATCTTGGTCTTGCTGCTATCTTACAAAACTCACACGCTGCCCATTGTGTTGGTATGCAATAACCTCAGTGCTTTTGCTTAACTGATTTAATTGGACTTGTGGTGCTGAGAGTTCTTTTCATGCTATCTTAGGGACACCAGAGTTCATGGCTCCTGAAGTATATGAAGAAGAATACAACGAGTTAGTAGATATTTACTCGTTTGGGATGTGCGTATTGAAGCTGGTAACGTTCGATTACCCTTACAGTGAGTGTACTCACCCTGCTCAAATCTACAAGAGAGTTATATCGGTGAGATAAACTTCCGACCTAAAATCAATTGGTGATAAGTGTATTGATTAATCTCTCTTATATATTACTAATAGAATCAACCCGCTATACTCGGGGTTTAAAGCTTTCGGTCACAAGGTTATATTGAGTTTAGGACTGTTAATACATTCTCTTTATCAGGGAAAGAAACCAGACTCGTTAGACAAGATGAAAGGATCTTGAGGTTAGAGGGTTTATAGAGAAGTGCTTGGCCAGTGCGTCCCTTAGACTCTCAGCTAGTGAACTACTAAACGACCATTTTCTTTGTATTGATGAAAGCGAATCCAAAACCAAAGAAAACTATTGTGATCATCCTCACTACTCAAACGATTACTTCAGCCACAATAATGTAAACCAATGCGCTTATTATCATGGAGATGAGACAGTGGATTCAAACGGAGCAGAGGTCTTTGAGTTTCAAGGTGGTAATCATGAAGAGGCAGAAGAGTATGATGATGATAAGAAGTCGTTTGACAGTGTTCATATAAGTATAACAGGGAAGAGAAGAGACAATGGTGATGGACCTTTCCTGAGACTCAGAATTGCCGACAAGGAAGGTTTGTGACATTCTATAAATTAACCTAAAGGACACAATCTTTTGTCGGATCTTGAACTTTCATTTCTTATTTTGCAAGGTTTGTGAGAAACATATACTTCCCTTTTGACATGGAAACTGACACAGCTATTAGCGTTGCAAGAGAGATGGTGGAAGAGCTGGAGATGGACGATTGTGATGTGACAAAGATAGCCAACATGATCGATGGAGAGATTGCTTCTCTGATTCCTGATTGGAGATCATGCCTCGAGTTTGAGAGCATCTTCTGCAACTGCGGCTCGGAAATGGAGTTCAACGTGATGAAATGTTGTGGAAATGGGTGTCGAGAGTCGAAGCATGGACGTTTTCAGGAGAACACTTCTGGACTAAACCATTCTGATGAATAAAAAGAGGTTTCTTGTACGTCAAGTAATGTTATACACTGACTGTATATATTGTTACAGAAACCAGATCCTTTTGACACCTTTCGTTGACTGCTATACCAAACCCAATGAAAAATAAACTTGAAGTAAGAGGGATTCAAGGATTAACACAGCTGGAAAACCTAGCGGGAGGAGACGTCAAAGCGAGAGGAGTATTGAGCTCTCGGAAAGCTTTACTCCCAAGAAAACAAACAAGATGATATTTTTAGCTTCACGTTGATGCTTTTCTTAAGTTTTTTGTTTGTTAATATGTGTAAAATAGAAATATATAGAGTAATGTTGACAAACCGAGAAAATCACAGTTATTCCTTAACTTATATAGCTCACTCTGAGTCTTAAACTCAAATATCTCATTCTCATTTTTGAAAAAAAAATGATCTTAAGTTAACCTAGCAAAAATCATAATAGATTTACACGTAAAAGACAAATTCAAACGCAAACACAAGAACCTTTTTCTTGTTTCAAAAAAAAAAAAACCTTTTTCTTTGTCACAGCGCAAACACAAGAACCTCAAGTCGTGAAATCATTTGGCCATGGTAGAATATAGTAGTTTTGTGTAGGCCTAATGGGCTCACATTGGCCCATCTAACAAGAGCCCAGTAAGAAAAGAAACCTAAAACAACTAAAAAATGGAGAGCTATATATTACCAGCTAGGGTTTCGATTGCTGCTTCAGAAGCCGCAGCGAGAGAGAGAGAGTAGCAAACTCGTCGATTATCACAAGCCGGAGAGCTCAGTGTGATCTCGGAGGAATCGCAGCAGCAGCCATGGCGGAGAAAGCTGTCACCATCAGGACCAGGAAGTTCATGACCAACAGACTTCTCTCCAGGAAGCAGTTTGTGAGTTTCCAAATCCCCTTACAACTTTCTGTCTCTATGTTCCATATGATTCGCCAGTGAAATGAACAACGTTAGGGAGATAGAAAAAAAATACTTAGGTGGTGAGAATATTCATAGCAGCTAGTAGTGTAGCAACTACTTGAATCATCCCTAGTTATAGTATTTGATCTATTCCGATTTTACATTTCGACTGATACACAAACTCTCACATATCAATTTGTTGTTCTGAACACAGAAAGCTATTGAAAGTTTGAAACTTTATGTTATTAGTTAGTGACGGTGGCTCTTTTATGAATGTAGGTTATTGATGTTCTTCACCCAGGAAGAGCCAATGTTTCAAAGGTATGTTCCTCTTTTTTTACCCGCCATCTTTGTCTATATTACTACTATCAAGATGAGGAAACCATGGAGGTTTGAGAATCTTATGATTTTTTTTTTTGTTGAAGGCTGAGCTAAAGGAGAAGTTGGCAAGGATGTACGAGGTTAAGGACCCAAATGCAATCTTTGTTTTCAAATTCAGAACCCACTTTGGAGGTGGCAAATCTTCTGGATTTGGTTTGATCTATGACAATGTCGAGAGTGCCAAGAAATTCGAGCCCAAGTACAGGCTCATCAGGGTAATAATACTTTTTTTTCTCTCTAAGCAGTGTTAACTTCCTCTCTATTGTAATCTTTTGGCGTATTGCGGTTTCATACTTACATGATTCTCTTTGTGTTTAACAGAATGGACTTGACACCAAGATTGAGAAATCAAGGAAACAGATTAAGGAGAGAAAGAACAGGGCCAAGAAAATCCGTGGTGTTAAGAAGGTGAGAGAGAGAGGCCAACACTAGCTTGTTTTCTAAATATCGCAGCTGTGCCCTTTTTTTGTTTGTTTGTTAACAGTTTGTGTGTGTGTGCTTGTGTAGACCAAGGCTGGTGACCCCAAGAAGAAGTGAGGTGTTGAAGACTAGCAGCAGCATTTTGGGTTTTGTTCTGCATCATCCCTTCTTTATTTGGATTTTGTACTTGTCATTATCACATTGTTCTGTCTCGTTTTGCATTATGCGTTAAGCTTTAGAGAATCATGTGCTAAAGATTTTGCTGAATACATTTATTTAAAAAACTTCCGTCTCCTTGCCAAGTCCTCTTAAGCTATTAAAGCTCAAGAGTTTTTGTTTACGTATGACTGATGATTTCGACCGCTTTTGCGTTTCGGTGACATGGTTTCAACTTGATATGCACTCCAGTTAAAGATAATTGAATGTTTCTTCCGATTACAATATTGATCAATCTCCAAAATAGTTTCCCAATAGTGTGACTTTATGACCAGCCTAGTGATAGATTGTGCTTTACAAATAGCTTCGGAACAAAATAAGAAACAATCTCTTCAACGCGTAGATGGGTAGGAATACACATTTTCATCCTCCTTGGTAAAATGAAGCCTAGTGATAGATTGTGCTTTATATTTTCTTTAACCGTTTACCAAGGAACAAAAATTAAAGACGTTACATAAACACCCACGTGACTTTTTTTTTTCTCTGTAAACATTCACACACAGAATCGCGTTTGACGAACGCTTTTCTGCGAGCTGAGTGTGCGGTTGAGTCTTGACTTTTGACTTTTAAGACATGATCAAAGGTTCAACTGAAACCGCAACAACCAAGGGCACGGGAACTCGCCTGGACCACTTATGTCTGCAACTGCAACAGCAACGCCCAGTCATAATTATTTCACAAATTCCGAAACTACCCTCGCTTAGCGTCGTAGATTCCTCATCCTACCACCTACGCAACGCAAAGCGTATCAAACTCAAATCCTCGCTGAACCCAATTCCTCTTTCTCAATCTCCATCTACTTCTTCTCTTCCCTCTCCTGATTCCCATCTGACCTACAACGATTTTTGAGGGGAGATGGCAACGGATGAGCGTGACGCCGCTGAATCGCCGGAGATGGAGGAAGACGGCAGCGCCGGCGTCGGAGATATTGATTCCGACGACGATCAGCAAGTCATTCCCGAGCCTGACGTCGCCGACGACGACGGCGATCCGAACTCTCCGCTGGTTTCCGCGACGGCGAAGGACACCGTAACCGTCGCTCTTCCCGCCGATTCCGATCCGAAATGGCACCGCGCGACGGAAATCGTCCACCCGAGACCGCCGCCGCCGCCGCCGATCGACGATTCCAGGCGTCTTTTCCAGAGGCTATGGACCGACGAGGACGAGATAGAGCTTCTCCGCGGCTTCCTCGACTACGTCGCGTGCCACCGTGGCGGCGGCAGCGGCTCGCATCCTCCCGATACGGCGCCGTTTTACGAGCTTATAAAATCGAAGCTTCAGCTGGAGTTCAACAAGAACCAGCTGGTGGAGAAGCTTCGTCGGCTGAAGAAGAAGTACAGGAACGTGATGAGCAAGATGGGTTCGGGTAGAGAGGTGGTCTTTAAAAGCCCTCACGATCAAGCCACGTTTGATATCTCTAGGAAGATTTGGAACCAATCAGGGAAGATCATAGGGTTCGAAGATATCATAGAGGAACCTGGTGGTAGCCAACAACACACCAACGTGAACGTTGATTCTGATAATAACGTGTTGGAGAAGAAAGGTACGGTGAGTAGGAAACGATCGCGATGGAGGATGGGGAAGATGGATGAAGAGAACAACAAGCCCATCTCTCTGTCTGATGGGCCGATGGCGAGTGGAGCTACTACTACCAATGAGAATATGGCTGAGTTTAGTGATGGGAGGAATCTAGGGGGGTTGATAGAAGAGACGGTGAAGAGTTGTGTATCGCCCTTGATCAAGGAGATGATGAATGGGACGGTGGGGATGATGATGGCTGCGGTGGGAGGGTATCCAGGAGGTGGTGGTGCTCATGCTATGGGTGTCTTAAGCCCAATGCTGATACCGAATCTTGGGTTTGGTGGTGGAGGAGGGGTTAAGGGAGGAGGAGTAGGGGACGAACGGTGGAGGAGACAGCAGATTCTTGAGTTGGAAGTGTACTCGAGGAGATTAGAATTGGTTCAAGAGCAGATTAGAGCCACAGTGCATGAGTTAAAGACTATGCCCAGTGGAGGATGACGTATAAGGAAGACTGTAATGGGTTTTTGTAAAATCTAAAGTTATGAGGAAGATAAAGAAGGAAGTAGAACATGAAGATGTCTTGTGATATGGTGGTGAGGTATAGTTTTAGCAAGCTATAACCTAATAATCTGAGTAAATTTCTGTTGGTGATGAAATCTTTCTAGGTTTTTTTCTAGAGTTTTTCTCTTTTAATTTTGTCCATCTGAAGTGAATGGTAGTGGGTGGGGTTGTGCATAACCCTTGTATTAGTCTATTAGATTATAGTTTTTGGTAGAGTCACTAGTTTAACAAAAAATAAAAAACCTCTCTAGCTGTTTATAATAAGCAAATAATGTTTGTGTGATGCATGTATGAATGTATATCTAATGGACAATTGACACATCTTTCTTGGGATTTGATCTATGTTGCAGTTGCTAGTAGTATTGTTTTGTTATAATGTATTTTTTGATGATCAGCTGTAGATTTATGTGTATAGATATTTGAGAAGGTTCTGAACCGAAATTCATAATCATCTTATGCTGGTGTCGCCTTGCAATCGAACTTGGGACCTATTCCCCCTCTGTCAGTGTAGCAATTCTTTAGATTTTCTTTTATCTATGTATCTTTATTGTGTTTGTGGTGCAAATAGAAATACATTCACACTTAAGAGTATCCAGAAGAAATATTACGTTTGCATAGCTCCTAAAGAATTGAAAGGGTGGATAATCTTAGATGTAATCTTGACATTTGAAGAAAGAATGTTTAAAACGACTTTTGATTTTGTTGTTGTTGTTTTTCTCTCTCAAAATAAATAGAAAAAAAAAGCGTGGCTCGTGACATAAAGGCGGTTGCCGCACAGCTTTGTATCCAATCAAACACAGTCCTATATGTTGGCTCCATTCACGTACAACCTTAAGTAGATGTTGTCTCCATTGAAGCATGGCCTTAGATGTCAGTTTCAAACTTAAGCCTTAGATGTCAGTTTTGAACTTCGTAATGGGCACAAACTTGTCTTCATGCTCTCAGTACGTATTCACATACGAGTGGTCTTCACCACATGGGTTCTTAGCATTACAACATACCTCCATTTCTTCAGTTCTCCTCAATAATTGAACTGAAAAGGAACAAAATAAAAGAAATCTTCAATGACAATTCATGTCCATCTCAAAATTAGAATTATGAGTAGTCTTTTCCTATAAACGGATTCCTCAAATTTTAGATTATTTCATTTATAATAAAACAAAACTAGAAAGTAACAAATTTCAGAACTAACTACAAAGGATTATGTTAATACTACTATTGGTAATGTTTTTTTTTTTATGTTTGCATGTGACTCTGTGAGGTCAGGAGTTAGTTCAAAGATTTGTTTTATAAATAGAATTTGGTTAGATTGAGACTTGATTGTGTTTTTTTCTCCCTTCATTATCTCAGTTTTTAACCATATATAAGATGATACTATTATGTTGTACAACCACTCAATACTAATCTACATATATATGTATGTATGTGGTTTTAGACTTAGCGGTCTTTTGTCTCCTCTTTCATTGATACTTTCGTTAGAACTTTGAAGGTATACGACATTTTCTTTTATATTTCTTGCTTCTTTCTTGTTTATTGGTTGCCCATACAAGTATCATTTAGCTCTGTAAGTGCTACGTTCAATTTATTTTAAGCAAACTAGTAACATCTCACTACCATTTTCTCGAATTTTGGTAACAAGTGATCTGGTTTTCCATGTTTATGTTGCTTTTGACGTAGCTCAGAGCTTGTTATGTTCTTTGATACTCAAGAAATAACGTCTCTCTATTCAGTTTCTTTGTCTGTCATCTACTTTTGGGGTTCCAAGTTGGAACTTATAGTTCTGAGACAATACTTACTATGCTTTACGCTTAGACACTATTGTTGCAACCCTTGCAGGAGTTCTCAAGTCAGACCAACATGGAAGAACGGTACATGATCAAGAACGATGTTACCGAAGTAAAAACATCTCTAGTTTATTATTTTTTTTCCCGTCAAGTTGGATTTTATTAGGATAACACCACAATGAAATACAAAGTCTATTACATGAAACTTAAGGAGGAAGTAGATAACCTGAGCAACTAAATTTCTAGTTTTATTATTTACACTATGCTTTCTTTGAATAAAGAATATTTTTTAAGCACCCATATTTATATGTCTTTGGATTTGGCGCAGTTGATTGGTAACACACCAATGGTATATCTGAATAAAATAGTTGACGGTTGCGTGGCCCTTATAGCCGCCAAGCTTGAGATGATGGAGCCTTGCTCTAGCATAAAAGACAGAATCGCATATAGTATGATCAAAGATGCAGAAGACAGAGGATTGATTACTCCTGGAAAGGTTTAATATAATCTTCTTTTTTTTCTTGTTTGTATACAATCCACACACTCTCATGTACTTTTAAACAAATGTGTTAATGAGCTAAGCTATGGTTAAACTAACTATATAATCTCTTCCTTTTGTAGAGTACATTGATTGAGGCAACGGGTGGTAACACTGGGATTGGTTTAGCCAGCATAGGGGCTGCAAGAGGCTACAGAGTGATACTTTTGATGCCGTCAACGATGAGCTTAGAGAGGAGAATCATTCTGAGAGCATTAGGTGCAGAGGTTCATCTCACAGATCCGAACATAGGCATTAAAGGAATGCTGGAGAAAGCTGAAGAAATATTCAGCAAAACTCCTGGTGGTTACATACCACATCAATTTCTAAACCCTGAGAACCCTGAGGTTCTATATACAATACTATACCATCCTCTCTTCTTTTGAATCTCTCTGTATTTTGTACTTTGTTATGGTTGTATTCTAAATATTGTTTCTTGCAGATTCATTACAGAACCACTGGTCCAGAGATATGGAGAGATTCAGCAGGTGAAGTAGATATTTTGGTCGCTGGTGCTGGAACTGGTGGAACGGTTAGTGGAACAGGAAGGTTTCTTAAGAAGATGAACAAAAACATTAAGGTACAAAAAAAGCTTTAAGTAAATCTAATGGAATCAACTGTGAAAACAGTTTGTTTTAAAGATAACTTTGTTACATCCTTGAACAATAGGTTTATGTGGTGGAACCTACAGAAAGTGCAGTACTTAGCGGAGGAGAACCAGGTGTGGAAACAAGAAAACATAACTGCCAGCCCTGAGATTCTAAGAATTTTTATAAAATTTATAAAATGAAAGCCAAATGTTCAATTTATTAACATTTGAAGACTGAATAATTTATAGATATTAGCTACTTAAATTTTGGAGACTTAGACTAATGTTTTAGTTGCTATGCGCAAAACCGGCCATGCTCTCTTGTCTCATGTTAGAGTTATTGATTATCTCTAACATAATAACGATACTTGTTTAACAATTTGCAGGTCCACATTTGATCCAGGGGATTGGTCCTGGTGTCATTCCAACCAATTTGGATTTAAGCATTGTTGATGAAGTCATTCAGGTAAGTACTAGAGGTTATCTACTTCTAAATCATGAAACAATATTCTGAGAACTGCAATTTATTTTTGTATTCAGGTGACAAGTGAAGAAGCTATTGAAACAGCCAAGCTTCTTGCCCTCAAAGAAGGATTGTTGGTACAGTTGGTTTAACGTTTGTCAGTATAAAATGGAAATTACAAGAGAACCGGAGCTTCTGATAAATGCGTTATTATCATTTGGTTAGGTGGGAATATCGTCAGGAGCTGCAGCAGCCGCTGCATTAAAGGTTGCTAAACGGCCAGAAAACGCTGGAAAACTCATTGTGGTAAGCAGACCCACCGGTCCGGTCCTTGTCAACGTTGATTCAATCGATTATTACGGTTATCGATTATTTCCTTAAATATTCCGGTTATCGATTGGTTTGCAGGTGATTTTTCCCAGTGGAGGAGAGCGTTATTTATCAACAGAACTGTTCGAGTCGGTTAGATATGAAGCAGAGCATTTGTCGGTTGAATGACTGGCAAATGTGTGATTCGTTTTGGTTCGATAAGAGTGTTGGTACGAAAATACGGTTTGATTGTTGCAGAACATTGTAAAATCTGTAATAGTTGCATATTAGATGATGGATAATTATAGCTGTTCTTCATTGTCTCTTCCCATGTAATCCCTGGCCTAAAACTGTTTAAAGATGATCCTAATCTATGTTAGTAGCTTCATCTACCTATCTTGTCTTTCTTGCATAATTCTCTTATCATTGGCAAAGAAAAGAACAATTCCTTAAGTATTATTACAAGGAAAGTACCTAGTCAAAGATAAACAATTTTTTTTTGAATGAACAAAAATAGACAATATCCAAAAAAATAGACGAAATAATTTTAAATATTAGAAGCTTCGGCTACACGCAACCTCCTTGTAATCTAAAAAAACAATTTCATTCCAAGAAAACGTAAAAGAATACGGTCATCATGGACCAAGAAATAAAAAAAACTGAAGTTGCAATTTTGTAATATTATCGGACCGTTGATTAGAATCCTATGAGATAAGGTAAGATTTTGTGATTTTATTAGTAAGACCATAAGGGGATTTATAAAACTTCTAAATAATAGTGTGAGATATTATCTTGACATTAAACAAGTACATCTCTGAGTGTGTTTTTTTTTGTTTTTGAACACCCATCTCTGAGTGCTAAGACGTTATTTTCAGTCTACGCAACATGACAGAAGACTTTTAGACGTTATTTTTTTTTTTTTTGAGCAAAGACGTTATTATTTTATCACTCATAATTATGCATGCCAAATCGTCTTCATACTTCATTCACATCGTGTAGTGTGCTGTGTGCACAGTGCACCTTAGGTCACGTCACATGTTACGTATTGAAAAACAAATCCTTTTAACCATATTATATATACACGTAATTATGATTATATTTATCGTACAACCACTATACTATTATAATATATCTCTGTAATAAATATACAGTCTGGTGGTTGATTTAGAGAATCATCGGCTCATTTTCTCTTCGTCACTGATACTATCCTTCGAACTATAAAGGTTTGACTTTATTTAATTTTTTGGTTATTTTTCGTTAATCCATTAAAACATGTAGTTGCGCTATGTTCCTGCTTCTTTCAATTTGTTTTAGAGGAAGATCGTTGGGTATTTTTGTGTCTTCTTTGAATCTCAGCAGGAGTTTTAAAGAGGGACCAATATGGAAGACCGTTGCATGATCAAGAACGATGTCGCTGAAGTAATAACTCTCTACTTTTGTGCGTGTGTTTTTCCCCTCGGAATCAATCTGCTTTCTAACATGTCTAAAAACATATACTCTGTTCTTGCATTTTGTACAGTTGATTGGTAACACACCAATGGTGTATCTGAACAAGGTTGTTGACGGTTGTGTAGCACGTATAGCCGCCAAGCTTGAGATGATGCAGCCTTGCTCTAGTGTCAAAGACAGAATCGCTTATAGTATGATCAAAGATGCAGAAGAGAAAGGATTGATCAAGCCTGGAGAGGTTTAATAGAAACAACTTTTAAAAAACCATATAATATAATCTATCTATTTCTATATCTCATTAATACTATAGTTTTATTGCTTGTTCTTGGTCTAGAGTACATTGATAGAGCCAACGGCTGGTAACACTGGGATCGGTTTAGCCTGCATAGGAGCAGCAAGAGGATATAAAGTAACACTTCTGATGCCTTCAACGATGAGCTTAGAGAGAAGAATCATTCTAAAAGCTTTAGGTGCAGAGCTTCATCTCACAGATATGAGCATAGGCATTAAAGGATTGTTGGAGAAAACCGAAGAGATACTAAACAAAACTCCTGGTGGTTTCGTTCCACAACAATTTGAGAACCCTGCAAACCCTGAGGTTTTCAAAGAAAAACATCAAGTCCCCTGTTCTTTGAGTACTCTCTTTCTCTCGCTCTCTAATGATTTGTTTCTTGCAGATTCATTACCAAACCACTGGTCCGGAGATATGGAGAGATTCAGCAGGGAAAGTAGATATTTTTGTTGCTGGTGTTGGAACTGGTGGAACGGTTACTGGAGTTGGGAAGTTTCTTAAGGAGATGAATAAAGACATCAAGGTGCAAAAACTTCACTAGTTCTTTGAAAACTAACCCTAGTATATCAGTTTTTTTCCCAAGAAAAGTATATAACCTTTTGTTACATTCTTGAGCAACAGGTTTGTGCTGTGGAACCTACAGAAAGTCCAGTACTCAGTGGAGGAGAACCAGGTGAGCCAAGAAGCATAGTTTCCTTTCTCTTCCCCGAGAGCTTTGCAGTTTTAAAAATCGGTTTAGACGGCACCTAGTCAGCAAACCGGATCTAAACAAATTTTTTTTTTTTAGAATGAGTTTTAAAAAAATTGGTTTAGGCATTTAAAAAAATCAGTCTAGGTGCCCCTCATAATCAATAATTCACATATAAAGCATACCACCTAGATTTCTTGAATTACCATTGTTGATTATAATATTTGTAGGTCGACATTTGATCCAAGGAATTGGTGCTGGTATCATACCAGCCAATTTGGATTTAACCATTGTTGATGAAATCATTCAAGTAAGTAGACGACATTCATCTACTTCCTTGAAGCTTGAAACAATGATTCTGCGACTTGCAATTTTTTTTTTTTTTTGATTCAGGTGACAGGTGAGGAAGCTATTGAAACAGCCAAGCTTCTTGCTCTCAAAGAAGGATTGTTGGTACACGTTCTGTTAACGTTCTTTACTCAGTGTATAAACTATGAAACATAGGAGTTTCTTGTGATCAGCGAGGTAATTTGGCAGGTGGGAATATCCTCTGGAGCAGCAGCAGCTGCTGCGTTGAAGGTTGCAAAGCGGCCAGAAAACGCTGGCAAACTCATTGCGGTATAGCTTTTTTTTTTCATCTCTCCGACTGACTATAAGCGTTTTGAGTTAGATTATTAAATTTTCCGGTTCTTGTCTGGTTTTGCAGGTAATTTTCCCCAGCGGAGGAGAACGTTATTTATCTACCAAACTGTTTGATTCTGTTAGATACGAAGCAGAGAATTTACAGATTCAGTGAGTGGCGATTCGGTTTTGGTACAAAGTGTTTGTACCAAGATTACAGTCTGGTTGTTCCTAATCATTGTAACATCTATAAACGTTAACTAATAAATGAACAACATCAATAAGACAGAACCTGTTTTATAAAGCGATCTTCTGTAGTGTGTGCATCAACAATGAACATAGAGAGGAGATATCTTCCAAGTGAATGAGAATCCAAAGCAGATTAGTATGTATAAAAACAGTAACACAACCTTCTGATGTTGTTTAAAAAGTTAAAAGAGTAACAATCAAAATAGTATTTATTTAAGTAATAAAACAAAACAAACCAAAACTGTTGAGATATTACACAACACCATTGGAACCTAAAACCGTTTAGTTCCTCTTGCCCTTGTTTTTTCTACTTGGAACTACCGTCCAGCCATCATCAGCTTTTGGTTCATCAACCGGCATGGCTTCTGGTAACCGGTTTGAGGATTGCTCAGATGCATCCACCATCATGTCTGTATCCTCCTCATTTTCATCATCGCTTTCCTCATCATCCTCATCGTTACCGTTTGAAACCTGCAATACCAAGAAAGCCTTCATTTCTAAGAAATGATCTTAACCAAACTACAAATGCATAACATTTTTGAAAAAACTCTCCCAATCACCAAAACTCTATAACTAATGAAATCAAGCAGACATGGATTACCAAAGGACTACTGGACATTAATGGAATCTAAACTGAATCTCATGCGTGTCTTCATTACAGCCGATATCTAGAGAGAATGTCTGAAAAAAAATACAGTTACAAACCTTGACAACTCTTGCACTAGTCTGAGAACTAGTTACCCTCAGTGTCTCAACCCTTTGGTAGTTGCCTTCAAGGCATTCATAATACAAATCTAGCAACGTCTCTGTCACCTTTCAGTAGCACAACACAGAAGGAAACACTATCAGTACCAACAAAAAAAGGGAATTAAACCAAAATTGTATATACCTCCTCGAGGCTTCCATCATCAGCCACAGTGTTAAGCTCATGAAGACCATTCTCTAGAATATCAGCTAACCCATCAAAACCCATCGTTGGATCTACAAGAAAGAGGAACACACGAGAGACAAGTGATCAGAAAGACATCATCTTTAATACAGGCTTTGGATAAAAATCGAAACTTTTTTAATGGAAATTATTAATAAAGATGAAACCTTTCAGATGGATGAAGTAATGAAGAACATTGGAAACGGTGCGTTCGGCTTTCTGATGAGAATCTCGGCCGCCCCAGCCGTTATCGACGGCGGCACGCATGGCAGTCCACCGTGAAAGTATCAAACCGATTCCTTCGTTTAAAACGGCTTGCTCCTCCGCCGTCAACATCGCTGGTCCACTGGGTCTCGAATCCATTCTTCTTCCTCCTTCTCTCTATGGATCAAACAACAACACTGAGATCGTTACTGAGCTGACAAATTCAAAATTCAGAACAGCAGAGACGAGAAAAGGCTGAAACTTTGTGAGATATGTGAAAGAGAGAGAGAGAGAGAACTAAAAGAAACACCTGTGAAACGCCGGCGAGACGGTGAGCGAAGCAGGTGGGGATCGGCGGAGTAAAAGGAAGTGATTGTTTCTTCTCTAGTGAAGCTGAAAACTTTGTTGAATGAAACCCTAATTAATACCCTAACCGGATTGTATCGACTACGCTAAACCGGCGGATAATATTAACTCGGTTTACTTTTTCCACACTCGATTTATTTGGTTTAGTCAAAACCGAATCAAATGTTATAACACTATATAGGTCTGGGCGTTTTTACGTTAACCCGAAGTACCTACCTAAACCCGAACCAAAAAAACTGTAACCGAATCCGAACTGCTATATAAAAATATCTAAATGGGACTTATGAGCTTAGTACTTTGGTGTTTGGTTATAATCCGAACCGAACCGAAATTCAAATTAGAATCCGATAATATATGAAATTAGTTAAATATACTAATGTTTTATATATTTTAAGATGATTTAGATATTTTAAAGTATTCAAAATATTTTTGTTGTTTGATTAATTTTTTAGCTAATTTAGATAGTTTACTTAATATTAAATTAGATTTGTAAATAATCAGGACCGATACCGAATGGGACACCTAACGCCCAGGTCTAACACTATATATGTATGTGTGGGATTTCTATATTGGCTAGTTAGAAGGGAGATTAGATAATGAGAGAGAGACAAGGAGAACCCCTTGTTCTGATTGTATAAGAGGATCACAGAATTGAATGGCTTATGCAAAACTATATAAAGTTTTTAAACATTACATATGTGTGTTGCGTGGTATACAAGGAACAGAGAGAATTTAGGTTTGAAAAAAAAAAAAAAAGAAATGAGCCAAGAACAGCTGGATAAGCCTATAACTTATGACGTAAAAGAAGAGGCCGAGAAGATCCCGGCGACGGAGGAAAAAGAGAAAGGTGTTGTCGCCGATGCCTCCGGTGAACAGGTCCATAAAAGTATCCGATGAGCTAAATCATGTGTTACATTTTGAAAAAAATATAAAAAATGAATAACTAGGAGACTCTTAGCTAATATGTACATTTTTCAAAAGTTAGATTCAAATATGTGTGTTTTAGAGTAGATTCTTCTTGTTGAACAAAAAAAAATAGATTCTTCTCAAAACTTTCGACATTTATGTGTTACATTCTAACATACTATATCGTATAATACCATCAAAACTAACTAAAATTGTTAAAAAATGGAATAAATATATAACCTCAAATCTGTAGGCGAAGGGAGAAGAAGTAAACGAGAAAAAGGTGGCAGCAAATCCACCGGCATCGGAAGGAACAATAACTATCGGAGAGGCTCTAGAGGCGGCGGTTCTCACGGCAGGGAATAAGCCGGTGGAGTGGAGTGATGCAGCCGCTATACAAGCGGCCGAGGTTAGAGCCACTGGACGGACCAACATCATGCCCGGTGGTGTTGCCGCTTCTGCTCAATCAGCTGCCACTCTCAATGCTAGAGCTAACTCCGACGACGACAAGACTACGCTCGCCGTTGTCCTCGCTGTGAGTAAAATGCTAATGCTCAAAATCGGTTATGGACACAACCGGATGAAACATGTGTTTTGGCTACAAACCCACAAATGTTAAAAGAACAATTATACATAGGTTAATGCAACTCCCAAATTAATTATCAAAAATGTTTATTAAGATTTTAACTTAAAAATAGTTGTGACCCCTAAATATCAGACCCTGCCAATGTCTTGATAGATTGATTGTGTACAGCTTTTACAGTTTGTGTGCGAGATCTGACCATGTTTGTTCTTTTTTTGGGGGGACACGATTGTTCTGAAAGGGAGCTAGAAGCAAGTTACCGTCAGACAAACCAGCCACAAGGAAAGATGCAGAGGGAGTGACAGGTGCAGAGATGAGGAACGATCCTCACCTCACTACTTTCCCAACCGGCGTGGCCGCCTCTGTAGCTGCAGCTGCTCGGATTAACCAAGCCAAGTGATAGCCATTCTTCTTTCTTGGGGCTTATGTAATTAAGTGTATCGAGTTGTCAAAGTATGTAAACTAACTTATATGTATATATGTTGATGTGTATAATAAGATTTTGAAGCTTCATTTTGATTGTACCCTAGCTGAAATAGAAGTAAGCCACATTAGTGTCAACGCATATCCAAGATTCAAAAAGATCAGAATGAAAGAGAAAGTTTAAAGCTATATCTATCAATGTCCAAAAGCTCAGCGTACTTTGGCTATAGTAATTTTCAAGTTGTTGTTTTTCTTGGTTTCACCCTTTTGCCGGAAACCCAAGCATTGTAAATAGTTCCTCCCAATATGAGTTGAATCCGAGTGGCGGAAGTTACAACCGCAAACCCTTTATCACTAGGCCAATTCAACGTTGGTTCAAGTTGTTGTTTTCTAGAGTGAAACCAACAAAAAAAACAATATACATGTTTTAACGAGTTTACAGACCACAAATGTAAGAGGAATACTATGTCCATTAATGTATCAAATGGTATAAAGTCTTGTTACATAAAGAGTAAGAATACTGTATTGTGTCATTAGGAACTTCAAAAGACTACAAAACAAAGCCATCAAAAACTCTTTTACTCTCATCTCTTTGAACAAATTAGTTTTTTTTAAATTTAACCAATTCTTTTAAATACGTGCTCATTTTAATATTCAAAATTTGTTTACTTTAATAAAATATTGATACAATTTCAAAAGAAAATTATAAAAGCTTCCAAATTCACAAACAAATTTTGAAAATTTTATAACTTAATACTAAATGTTAGGAATAAAATAAATAAGTTTTGCTTTGACGAAAATAAAATAAAACAACTAAGTTTTGGATGAAATTTAAAAATTTAGAAAACTTATTATTGAAGGAAAAATAAATAATTTTGTATTAATATTCAGAAAATAAATTAAATTTGATATTTAAAAGAAAACTAAGATTATTCACAATTCAGATTATTTTATTCCTAAAATTAAAATTAAAATATTATTTTATAATACTTGTTTTTGAATTTGAGATTTTTATATTTTTTATTTAAAACTTATCAATATTTTTTAATTAAAATGAATAAAATAATTAGTTGAAATATTAAATTAGGAAGCAAAAAGTTTGGGCGTTAAAGAACTCAACACAATTTAACTGGAGTATTTTTAGGGAATTTTACAAATAAAATATAGACATTATAACACTTTTATCACATTTCTATCATCTGCATATGTCTACTTATTATCTTCAGTTCTTTATTTTACTTGTCACGTTAAAATACAAATAGTACATTTTATTAACAAAATAAAAATGGGCCTGTTTTCATTCTCAACGAATTTATTTGTTGCATTACTTTCTTGGGTTGCCTACTATCCGACAGGATTCAACTTAATGGGCCGAGTTTGAGCTCAAAATGTTGGATTTTTAAAAACCCTAGGTTACAAAACCGCCACTTCGTATGAAAACGCCGCCGTATTGAGAATCTCCTACACTTATACAACCACTATAATACCCTGTTAAACCCTAGCAATCTCGCGGCTGCTCCTAGCTTCTTTCTCTCATTCGTACGCAGCTGTTCTTCGTAACCTCCCGAGGTACTGAATCTTTCTCGACCTCTCTCCTAATCATTGTTAATGCTAACATGGTTTCGAGTTCTTGATATTCGTTTAAGTATAGTTCTTGGTCATGATGATGAGGTTGTTGTGAAGCCTTAAAGTCGTGTTCTTTCTATCATGTTATTCCTTTTATTTTCTTGAAAATGATGATATGTAAACGAATAAAGATTTTCTTCTGTTAAAATTGTTTAATTACTAGCGCATTAGTATTGTATGTCTGAACTCGTGTTCTGCCTGCCTTGTTGTTCCTGTATTTTCATGAAGGTTTTATGTAAAATGTAAAACTAAGAAAAAGACAAAAGGAGTTTCTTTTAAAGTTTGTTTTCTTACCATTGCTCCCAAGACATTAGCTTTTTGTTGTTCTAATTAAACTCGTGTTCTGTCTATCTAGTTGTAAGTGTTATAATATGTCATCTAAGAACAAGAAAAAAACACTCTGTTTATTAATAGCTAATTAGCTTTAGTTCCCAGGTTATTAACTTTTTTTTTGTAGTTCTAAATGAACTTTTGTTCTGTCTATCTTGTAGTTCCTGTATTTTCATAAAGGTTATATTGACATGTAATAAACTAAGAAAAAGATTTTTTTTTTAAGTTTTACGTTCAGTTGATTTAAGTGTTTTACTTTCATCTTATTTTTTTCAGGCGTTGACTTGAAACTGCGAAAATGCTTCTACTGTTTGAGACGCCAGCTGGTTTCGCCGTTTTTAAAGTATTAGATGAAGGAAAGCTCTCCAATGTTGAGGTTACCATCTTCACCTACACAAGCTTCTTCATTTATTTTTGTTATATTTATCTAATCTATTCTGTTTGTGGACTTGTGTTTTGTAGGATTTGGGTAATGTGTTCTCCTCTGCAGATTCAGCCAGAAAGGTGACTCTTTTTTTTCTTTCTTTTAGATATATTTAGTCTCTGGCTTATCTGCGTAAAGCTTTCTCATAACGCTTTGGTGTTAGTACAGATGGTAAAGCTGAAAGCTTTTGACAAGTTTGACAACACCTCTGAAGCTCTCGAAGCTGTTGCCAAACTGCTTGAAGGAGCTCCAAGCAAGGGTCTCCGCAAGTTTCTGAAAGCAAACTGCCAAGGTGAAACCCTCGCCGTTGCCGATTCCAAGCTTGGAAACATCATCAAGGAGAAACTGGTTAGTGTAATTTTATCCGAATGTGCTGCTTACTCCCAAATATGAGTTGTGATTCTTACGGATTTTTTTCTTCACTCATCTTAGGGAATAAACTGTGTTCACAACAATGGTGTTATGGAGCTCTTGCGTGGTGTGAGAAGCCAGTTGTCCGAACTCATCTCCGGATTGGGAGATCAAGACTTGGCTCCGATGAGCTTGGGGTTGTCTCACAGCCTTGCGAGATATAAGCTGAAGTTCAGCTCTGACAAGGTTGATACTATGATCATCCAAGCGATTGGTCTGCTTGATGACCTTGACAAGGAGCTCAACACTTACGCCATGAGGGTTCGTGAGTGGTACGGCTGGCATTTTCCCGAGCTTGCCAAGATCATAAGTGACAACATCCTCTATGCTAAGTCTGTGAAGCTAATGGGAGACAGAATCAATGCAGCAAAGCTAGACTTCTCTGAGGTTAGACCTCTTTCTTAAGACTTTTCTTTTGCACTGAGTTTTTTGAAAATGAATTATAAATTTTTTTTATGTTATAGATATTGGCTGATGAAGTTGAAGCTGAGCTTAAAGAGGCTGCTGTGATATCCATGGGAACTGAAGTGAGTGACCTTGATTTGATGCACATCAGGGAACTCTGCGATCAGGTTCTGTCTCTTTCTGAGTACAGAGCTCAGCTTTACGACTACTTGAAGAGCAGGATGAACACGATTGCGCCGAACCTGACCAGCCTTGTTGGTGAGCTCGTTGGTGCTCGTCTGATCTCTCACGGTGGTAGTTTGTTGAACCTCTCGAAGCAGCCTGGGAGCACTATTCAGATTCTTGGAGCTGAGAAGGCTCTCTTCAGAGCTCTAAAGACCAAACACGCTACTCCTAAGTACGGTCTGATCTACCATGCATCTGTGGTTGGCCAAGCTGCGCCCAAGAACAAGGGTAAAATCTCGAGGTCGCTAGCTGCGAAAGCTGCGCTTGCTATCCGTTGTGATGCTCTTGGTGATGGGGAGGACAATAGTATGGGAGTTGAGAACCGTTTAAAGGTAACGAACGCTTCAATAGTTTCTTCTTTCATGTCAATCTGAACAACCGAGTTGAGAATGTGTTGTAATGTGTTATGGACACAGCTTGAAGCAAGGTTGAGAAGTCTGGAAGGGAAAGACGCAGGACGTCTCTCTGGCTCAGCTAAAGGCAAACCAAAGATTGAAGCTTATGACAAGGATAAGAAGGTGGGATCTGGTGGTCTGATCACTCCTGCTAAGGTCAGTTAAAACTTGTTTGTTTCTGTGAACTTTTGGAACTGTGTATTTTGTGGTACTGAGTTGGATTGTTATTTTGTGCAGACTTACAACACTGCTGCTGACTCTGTTACTGGACAAACTTCTAAAGCTGAGGAGAGTGTGAAGAAGGATAAAAAGAAGAAGAAGAAGGCTGAAGCAGAGGAGGAAGAAGCCAAGACTGAGGAACCATCTAAGAAGAAGTCAAAGAAGAAGAAGGCTGAAGTAGAGCCTGAGACCGAAGAGCCTAAGACTGAGGAACCTTCAAAGAAGAAGAAGAAGAGGAAGCATGAGGAAGAAGAAACTGAGATGCCTGCCAAGAAGAAGGAAAAGAAGGATAAGAAAAAGAAGAAGAGTGAGGCTTGAAGAGAGAGTTTATTGTCTTTTTGTTTTTGTTTCTTGCCCTTAGGTGTTATTTTGAAACTCTTAAGAACTGGTCATCGATTTGTAAGGCTTATTAGTTGTTTTCCCCAGAAACTTGCATTCCTAATGAATTTGATTAAAGTATGTAACTAGGTTCAACACAAGAATCTATTCCAGTTTCATCCGACTTGAACCGTTCCGACTGATCTTAGGTATAGACTTGACGATGGAGTTAGCTTTGTATACTTAGTGTCAACATGTTTCCGCATTGACCAAGTGGCACCAACCCTCGACCCCAACTTCCCGGATGTGTCAAAACTTTGTTCCTAACAAGCATCAAAATTCAGGGTAGAAGGTCTCACATACTCATTTTTCCCTCAGCAGGTTACAAATAATTACATTGTATACTTGGATGCAAGGTTCTAAAAATCAGTTTGCGGTGTCTAGGTAGTAACTGGGTTTTAGCCTAAACAATTTTTACCACTCAAATCAGTTTAAACAGTAACAAATTTATTAAAACCGGTTTAAATCGATTTAAATGTACTAAATTAATAAAATCCATACAAATTCTTAATTTATTATATTTTGTATATTTTTAAAAATAATATAAATTTCAATTCAAAATTTAAAATATTTTGTATAAATAATATATATATATATATATATATATATATATAGTAAATCGCTTAGATCATCTAGTGATTTCTTGAATATTGCTTGAATGCGTAGACGAGCATTTGTTCATGATCAGTAATTTGAAAAAAGAACTAAATACTTTATATTATAAGAATTTCGCCCTATTTATTTGACATCACATATTTTTCTTACAGAAATTTCATCTGACGCCCTTCAAATATAGGAAGAGTCAATTCATCTGTGAATGATAACCATGATAATGAAAACAATTTGTTTGTGGGACAACATTATTGATATATGCTTACGTGACTTGGTGTCGTTGATCGGCTGTGTTTAAGTATGTTAATATTATCCTTCTTTGTTTTCCTAGACTATAAATCATCTTTCTTGTTTGGCACTAATTTGCACGTTAATATTTAATTGTATATTATTTGGAATCATAACCAATATTAACGAAATTCATATATTTTATCGCTTTGGAAGACAATTGCTACGACGTGGTCAGACTTTCGTATGATTAGAATCAAGGCCATTGTAGGTCTTTTCTTAAGAAGACCATTGTATATTTGCCAATAATTAATCCATGTTGTATTTCAGAGGTGTATTCAATTTAACATTTAAAATGATTTAATTTTTAATGAAAATATTAAATGATTTCAATAGATAGATTTAGAGTTTTAAATGATTTGTATTAAAACTATATATGGTCATCTTTTACGTTTGTGTGTTTGCTCTAGCTTCTCATGTATTGGATCAATGTTTAAGAACATGACAAGTACGTTTATTTAAATATAGCTAATACTTGAAAAAATTGTCACTCGAACCATGTATATTAATTGTTAATTGTCGCCGGTACTTAGGTTTTGTGCAGGGCAGTGTTTACCATGAGAAGGGCATTTGTCTGCCCCCCACCCAAACTAGTGTATAATTTTATAGAGCCCCATGATTTCATAAAATTATTCCATAGAATTTAAACTATAGTTTTACTCACATCTCCGTATATCTGATTTTGAATTTGACTTCTGTTTCTAGATATGTATTTTATTCTAGTTTAGCTCATCTAAGTTTACAAAATCTAAATACTATTAAACAAGCTATGCAATCAGTTTATAACCAAGGATGGCTAGTGCAGCATATCTGATAATATCATTATTGAACAAGTGGGTAGCTTCATCAGATATGTTAAGATGATGATGGCATACAATTGTAAAAATATTAAGTAACCTTTAATGAAAAAAGTTCCATTCCATTTTCTTGTGTACATAAATAATTTTTTTTCTTACTTTAAAAAATATATTACTAAAATAAATATTAAAAAGAGAATTCATGATAAGAGTATCATTAGTTTGGAACATTGATATACAGTAGTGAGAAAGTATGGCTTATGATAAAATCCCATACATGATACATCTAAGACCATCATTATTGGTATCCTTTAAGGCATCCTTTAAGGGGGAGCACTAGGACCAAGGGAGAATAAATGGGAAAAAGCTCCTAACTAAGGGATGTTCCTTATGGTTTCATGATTAAAAAAAAAAGAACAAAAAAAAAAGAAAAGATTAGGGAGTTTTCATCATCCCACCAATAATGATGCTCTAAAGCTGTTTAGATCAGTGAAAGTAGTTTAAATCGACGGTCAATATTTGATCATTGTACTAGTTTGACCTGAAGAGAATAATACTCTCTGTTTCAGTTTCTCTTCTGTTCTGTCTATTTTTTTTTCTTCATCTCTACTGTGTTAATTAAGAAAATAATAATATTCTCTCTCTTGTTGACAAAAAAAAAAGATACCCTCTCTCTTTATCTCGCTGCTCAAAGCAGGACCGTACACGTCTCTCTCTCTCTCATTTGAATTTTGATTCGTATAAAAATCTCACAGTCGGGTACGTAATTTTGTGCTCTTTATTCCTCTAGATTTTTCTTTTGTTCTATTTCGTTAGAGACTCTCTCTCTATCTCCTTCCAATCGCTTAAGAATCAATCTCCAAAGCGCTTTCAGGTAACTTGTAAGCAATTCAAATTATTTTTGAAGTCGTGTGTTGTTTGTTGCTGGGAAACAAACTAAAAAAATCTGGGCTTTCAACCTAATTCATCATGTCATGCTTAGACATAGGGTTCTTACCAAAAATGGAAACTTTTTGTGAATATATGTTGGCGTACCGTTAATAGATAAGCCTTTTTTTTTGCTTTAAAGAGACTTTAGATTTTGGATTCACTTTTTTGAACACCCTTTGTGTTTTTTTATAATGTTTTCATGTATAAAAAAAAAGGTAAACCCTTTTACTCAAAGCTGATTCATTACAGCTTCAGCTTCCCTGATCTCTGCTTTGTCTCAGCTCTGTTCTTCCTTCTTCTCTAAACAAGCTTATCTTTTTTTTTTCCTATTCCTGCTACTTTTCTAATTTGTTTACAGATCATGTTTATAGATTATGCGTGTTATATAATAGTCTTATGAACAGAGGAAGATGAGAATCTAGAGTAATTACAAAGACAACAATTCACATGGATTTTGATTTCATTACACTAACATCCTTTGATACCGTTATTACAGGACTTTGTTTGAATGGACAGCACGGAAAGATACAATATTTCCGGTTTGCTGATCCATATCTGAATCTTGGACTTGTAATCTGTTCATGTCTGTGGAATAAATTTTGTTGTGTACATTGATCGGCGATAATAATAATCTTGGAGTGCAAGAGGAAATTGGTGGATCTATCTTATCTTATAAGAGGACAATGATGGCATCACTTTTGGATTCTTTGGTATCTAGAATGGCTTCATTTTCGGCCTCTGATCACGCCTCTGTTGTTTCACTCAATCTCTTTGTTGCACTTCTCTGTGCTTGTATTGTCCTTGGCCATCTTTTGGAGGAGAATCGATGGATGAACGAATCCATCACCGCCTTATTGATTGTAAGTGTCCACTTTGCATATTTATATATAAAATCACACATGTTTCCATGTTGAATGACGTTTTTTTTTGGGTTGCAGGGGCTGGCCACTGGTGTTGTCATTTTATTGATTAGTAATGGAAAAAGCTCACATCTTCTGGTCTTCAGTGAAGATCTTTTCTTCATTTATCTTTTGCCTCCCATTATATTCAATGCTGGGTCAGTTTTTTTTTTTTTTGCATCCATTTTAATCTTTTCCTCCTTGGTGGGATGATTTTTTTCTTTTTCTTGCATACATGTGATTATAGGTGGTATAAGTAGAAAACTTTAAAGATAATAAGAAAGTTTAGGTTCTGCTTCTATATAAACACATGTCAATATGTCATACATCAGCTTTTGTAGTAATTTGTGTTTGTTGAAAAGAGAGAGGGCTTCATGTGTTTGGTCAATTAGTTAGATTGATTCACGTGCACGTTGGTGGTCCTACCTTTGTCCTTGTCATGGATTTTACTCCTTTTCCAGATATTTCTCAGATGGATAAGATTATTTTCCATTGTTGTCTGTTTCAGGTTTCAAGTGAAAAAGAAACAGTTCTTCCGAAACTTCGTCACTATTATGCTTTTTGGTGCTATTGGAACTGTTATCTCTTGCACCGTCATAACTCTAGGTAACCTTACTTCCCATTTCGTTTGGCTGAAGTGCCCTTGAAAGCTGATTATCTGGTGTTGCTTGAAACAGGTGTAACGCAGTTCTTTAAGAAACTGGACATTGGAACCTTTGACTTGGGTGATTATCTTGGTAATGTCTCTGAACCAATGGCTTTACTTTAATCGTTTTTTCACTCCAGGGTACTTAAGTGTGTTTGCTGGTTTATTAATTTGCAGCAATTGGTGCTATCTTCGCTGCAACAGATTCAGTCTGCACACTGCAGGTAATGTGTTTACTCCGGTTACTGAAAGTACTTTACAAACACATAAACAAAATGGACCAATGGCTCTTGTTTGGTATAGGTTCTGAACCAAGATGAGACACCTTTGCTTTACAGTCTTGTATTCGGAGAAGGTGTTGTGAATGATGCCACATCGGTTGTTATCTTCAACGCAATTCAGAGCTTTGACCTCACCCACCTTAACCATGAAGCTGCTTTTCAACTTCTAGGCAACTTTTTCTACTTGTTTATCCTCAGCACCTTACTTGGTGTTGCGGTAAGTCCATTTTCTTCTCCTCTACCATTCTTTCTTGTCAAAATGCTATTTGCAATGCTCTTGTGTTCACACCCTTCGTGATTTCATTTTGCATTTGCAGACTGGTCTGATAAGTGCATATTGCATCAAAAAGCTATATTTTGGAAGGTATATTTTTCAGATTAATATATATGACTGTTTATTATCACTCTCCCTCCTGTTTGGTCTAAAGTAGATGTCTCCCACATGGCATGTCTCAGACACTCAACTGACAGAGAGGTTGCCCTCATGATGCTTATGGCGTATCTTTCTTATATGCTTGCTGAGGTTAGATTCTAGTTTCAAACACGACTTGCATTCAAAGAGACAAAGTATATACTGATATTATTATATCGTTTTGGCCTTGCAGCTTTTCGACTTGAGTGGTATTCTCACTGTGTTCTTCTGTGGGATTGTGATGTCTCATTACACCTGGCACAACGTAACCGAGAGCTCAAGAATCACCACCAAGTATGAAAAAACCTCCACTCAGTTCAAAAACACTTTGTATTGTGTACCCTCTCAATGCCTTATTTTACATGACACACAGGCACACCTTTGCCACTCTGTCGTTTCTTGCGGAGACATTCATCTTCTTGTACGTCGGAATGGATGCATTGGACATTGACAAGTGGAGATCAGTGAGTGACAGCCCGGGAACATCGGTGGCAGTGAGCTCAATCCTAATAGGTTTGCTCATGCTTGGAAGAGCAGCATTCGTCTTTCCCTTGTCGTTTCTTTCAAACTTAGGCAAGAAGAACCAAAGTGAAAAAATCGACTTCAAGATGCAAGTATGAATCATTCCTTGCTTGGTACTAATGGGTTCAAATAAATTCTTCTGGATCTCTCAGCTTGTTTATATATATATCCTCCAGGTTGTGATTTGGTGGTCTGGTCTTATGAGAGGTGCTGTATCAATGGCCCTTGCGTACAACAAGGTCTAAAAAGAAAAAAGAAAGATGTTCTTTATTTACTTAAACTCTCGATGAAGCTTTCAATGACACAACACTTGCTTGACATTGCAGTTTACAAGAGCTGGGAAAACGGATTTGCGCGGGAATGCAATCATGATCACCAGTACTATCACCGTCTGTCTTTTTAGCACAGTGGTAAGTTATCTCTTGATGTTCACCGAGTTAACATAAAACATATCCTTTAATATGATTAACTCTTGAATTGGTGTTTTTCAGGTGTTTGGTATGTTGACAAAACCACTCATAAGATTCCTTTTGCCGCACCAGAAAGCCACAACTAGCTTTTTATCTGATGGCAACAACACACCAAAGTCCATCCAGATCCCTCTGATAGATCAAGACTCGTTCATTGAGTTTGCAGGGAACCCCAATGTTCCTCGGCCAGACAGTATACGTGGCTTCTTGACACGGCCCACTAGGACAGTGCATTACTACTGGAGACAGTTTGATGACTCCTTCATGAGACCTGTTTTTGGAGGGCGTGGCTTTGTCCCTTTCGTCCCTGGTTCTCCAACGGAGAGAGACCCCCCTCCTACTGATCTCAGTAGAGCTTGATAGTATGTGTGCATTGTGTAATGTTTTTATATTTGTATTATTTGTTTGTGAGGGACAGAGAGCTGTCCCTACGTTTTGAGAGCAGTAAGCAAACTCTTTGAAAGTGTTCTGATTGCAATGTGTATTATTCAATGTATTTGTTTATTTGTAAAATTGAACAGAAAAAATTATACATTTGTTAATGTTTTTTTTTGAGCAATGTGTGTTTGAAATTTTGTTACTGGTTCGAGCTTGAACGGACCGGTTTGGAACGGTTTACCCACTAAATTGCTTCACCCATTCGTGTTTTTTTTTCCTTACCTCATAACTCATTGCTCAATTTGATGGGTTTGGAGGAAGAGTTGGGGATAACGATGGGGAAAGAAAGAGCTAAGGAGATTGCAACAGTCCAACACGCTGATGTACTCATTGAAGAACTCATCCAACAGAAAACCGCTTTAGTGTACATCTTTGCCCTAGTGTTTTATTGTATCAATCTTTGAACTACTACAAAAGCCTTCTTTCAGATTAATCAGTTTGAGGAACAGAGAAGAACCTTGATGTTACATGTTTTACTCGAAAGTACAGACACACACGTAGTACAGTCACATAACGCACAACTGAAAACTAAAGCCTTGAAAAAAGCGGCAATACATTGACTCCTACCGAACTTCTATTCACAGTTTCAGAAGATGAAGAAGCTACACTAAGAGTCCTATTCCCAGTCAGCATCGAAAAAGCCAGCATCCTTCATCTCTGAATAGTATACATTCTCCAAGTTCAGATCTTCTTCCTGCAGCAAAAGCCATTCACATGAGAATGAGAGCAAAAGAGAAGATGAATGATGGGGGTATTTACCTGGAAAAAGTCTGCGAGAAAAGTAATGTAAAGAAGAGGAAGGTATAACGCGTGGTAGCAGACACCCATGACCCCATACAACCTGCATTCATTTTTGAGTTAATTATTTTCCCCTTTAGTGTTAAAAATCTGGTAAAAAAAGAAGCAAGACGGTGTTAGATAGGTTTTCTACCAGAATCCAAAGTGAGCACCGTTTGCAGTAAACGCAGATGCAACTAGGTAGAGTCCGTACAAGGCGAACATGATGGTTATGTACTTGTAAAATGCAGGCCTTGCTGTCAAAAACAAGAAGATAAAGAAATATGAGAAATACAACTATAGAAGAAACCTGTGAAGAGCAGCCATTATGGGGCTAGTGTGAGTGAGAGTACACGAAGTCTGATCAACTTACCGGGTAATCTTTCTCTCCAGCCAGAGTTGTACATGAAAAATATCACCCCATAAACGCCAGTGAGTAAAAGCTTGTGAATGATCCATAATCCCCATTTGTACTTTTGTACATTCTCATTGTTGTCAATGAACAACGGCACACCAAACCCAAAGAGATAAAGCGCCTGCAATAATTACAAGGATCAAGGAGATGACAGAACCAACTTCAGCCAGCCATAACAACTCTAAAACTTGTTGCGATTTCAGAAGGTATAAGAGTAGATACCTTGAGAAGTAAATCGAGAGCAATAACAAACCCTGAGATTACGAAAGTTCTAGTTAATGCTTGTGCACCGCTTGCATAGTTTCCTTGGAAGAGAAACGCCACCAAGCTTACTTCCAGGAACAACATTCCAGATGTTGTGAACAAAGTCAACAGATTCCAAGCTACTTCCTTCCCAGGAGTGCATTCCCAACCCTAAGAACATGCCACACGCACACAAATTAACCAAACAGGAGGAAACACAAAACATTTACTATCAAATGATTACAGTTATGATCTTCCTAATAAACACCAATTCAGTTACTATCAAATGGTTACATGTATGTTACGTCCAAGTAGTAGAACTTCATCCTAAAATCAGCACATTCCCATCCCTAAAACATGCAAATCAACCAAACAGGAAAACACGATATACATGATATAATCAAACCAAAAGCTAAATGGATACAAGGTGACTGTGTATAACATATGATCCTCCTAATCCAATTACTATCAAATGATTACATGTATATTACTTCAAAGTAGTACATTTTCATCTTTAAGATCAGTGCCCAAGAACAGCTCAAGACTAAAACCTTTTTAAATTGGAGTTTCACCAGCCTAAAAAAAGTCTCTAACAAGCTCATCCAATGCAAGGTGACTGCGTAAATAACATATGATCACACTCCAATCCAAACACTATCAAATGATTACATGTATAATCCCTCAAAGTAGTATAGTCTCATCATAAGATCAGTGCCCATGACCTATTGAAGACCAAAAAAGTTTCTAAATTTGAGTCTCACCAAACCTAAAATAGTCAGAGTTTTAACAAGCTAGTCCAAATTCAATCAAAGTTCTGATCTTTTTCATTCAACTACAGTTATGAATCTTCCTAACAAAAACATCAACCCAACATGTAACTCCTTCCAAAGTAGTAAACTTTACCCTAAGCCCAAAAAAAAAGTTTCTAAATTTGAATTTCACCAACCCTAAACTACTCACTCTTGAACAAATCTTATCCAATTCGATCAAAAGTTGTAATCTTTTTCACTACCCAACAAACTGAATTCGAACCTGGAGACAGCACCAAGCAAGATTGAGCAAGCTAACGAGCCAGAGAGAGCCGTAGTAACCGATCATGATGAAAGATCTCCGATTATTCGAGAGCTTGGAGAAGCTCTTCTTCGCCTCGTACGCCAAGTAAGCGACGAAGAAGAGAGAAGCAGTGACGAGAACCGTGTTGTGTAGAAACCCATGGCACCTATCGACCCATCCTCCGCCGATAAACCCTCCGCCGCCGCCGCCATAGCCTTTGGCGGTTGAATTAGGGTTTAGCTGTGAAGAAATCAGGGAAGGTGACAACGGTAGTTCCTCGAGGAATCGCATTTCTCACCAATGGTGGGGGAATGAATCGGAAGAAGAGAGTGGCGGTTTTGGAAATTTTGGTGGAAGCTTGGGATGTGATTGCAACGTAGAAATGATTTTCTGACCAGAGGAGCGAAACAATGAGGTTTAAATTAGAAAATTATGATAGTTATTGGGCATTAACGTAATTATGATAACATAGAGGAGAGAAAACAGAATATTTAAAATACGACAGGAGAGCCTCTGTGGCATTGAGGAATACGCATCTGGTGACATGAGGTATTGAGGTGACATAAGAAATGTTATGATGTAATTATATTCTTCTGTATAAAATAGATCATTGTTTTTACACATTTATTATGATATAACAACTATTATAACTTTCTACCATTTTTATAGAAAAATCTTCTATAATGGTCATATTTGTAACATGCTATTTTTTTTTGTAGATTTGTTTTCAGTGATCTACATAAATGAGGTTTGTAACATTGGCACATTGCATAACTATGATTAGTGATTACTTCATTTTCTTAAACCAACATTATACATACATGTTTCCTGTTAGGGAAAAAATTAAAAAATAGGGAATACTTTCAGAAAATGCATGTTCCTTTATTTATTTATTTTAACAGTTCTCAGGAGTGAACTTAATAACATGCCATATTATTATTATTGGTTGGAATTTTAGTTTTCTCTTGCTCAGCATGCCACTACTAATAAGAAAACCCAGTCATTTATATGCATATAATGATACAGTTTTTGGGTTTGTAACAAAGAAAAGATTTATACCAGAAGATTGAATTGACATTTGAGATAAGAACGCCTGCATGTCATATGATTATTATGTAGCCCATATGACTTGTCAGATAATTAATTAATGTGTTATTTTAATAAATTAATTAATATATTATTGGTTTACGTTCACAAACATCTGGTCAGAAGTATCAATTATCTAGCCAAAAAACACAAATAGAATTAACCGATGCCGGTTTAGTTTATTCGGTTTAGTGCCACACACAGACACACTTACTTGTTGTCTCTCTCTTTCTCAAAGATTAAAAGGACGGTCTCTGTTAAAACCTGTAAAAGAAGGAAGAGGAAGAGACCCGGTCGTTGATGCTCGTAGTCGTCGTCCTTACAGACCAAAAGGTTCTTTCTTTTTTACTTTTCTCAGTCGCTTCACTTCTAATTGTTTGTTCTACATTCGTTTTTAGGGTTTTAGATTTTTTTTTTTTTACCGTTTTTAGAAACTTCTTCCGTGGAGGTGAAGAAATGGTAGGCGAGATGGAGGAGGAAAGCAAGCTGAAAAACGAGCTGAATCTCTGTATGGTGAGAGGCGAGGGTCTGCGTAAAGAGTTGGATGAAGTTTACGGTTACGCCTCTAAAAGAGTAGGGGAGAGGATCAGGGAGTTAGATTTCAAGGAGGTGGAGTTGAAAGATAAAAGCTTTGCACTTGAGGAAAGAGCTAAGAAGGTTGAAGAAGCCGAAGGTCGGCTTGTTGATTTGGAGGTGGAAGTTGAAGCAAAGAGGAAAGAGCTAAACTTTATTAAGAATCAGGTGGAGATTTTTCTAGCCGAGTCTAATGCAGAGGAAATGAGACTATCTGAGCTAAGGAGATTGGTGGAAGAGTGTGCGGCAGAGAAGATATTAAAAGAAAGGGAGCTAAGTGAGATGGTGGAGACGTTGAGACAGACTCAGGTTGAGATTGATTCTAAAGATGAAGAGTTGGGACAGATGGAGACTGAGCTTGAGAGATATCATGCTCAGGTCAGCGCAGAGATGGAGAGTCTGAGGAAGTTGGATGAGGAATCTGAGAGGAAGCTAAAAGATCTCACATTGGTTCAAGACAAGATTGGGGAGTGTGAGAAGATGTTTGAGACGCTGTCATCTGAGCTTGTCTCCAAAGAGGAAGAGTTGGAAGTGATTAGTCAGAAAATTGACTTGAGGGAACAGACGGTCATGTCCGTGAATAGCGACATGAAGGAGGCTTGCCAACGGATGGAGACAAAAGACAAGGAGTTGAAGGATGTCCAAAAGCTAATTAAGGAAAGGAAAGCACATTGTGAGTCACTGGAGGTGTTGATTCAGGAACGCAATGAAGAACTTGCTTCTAAAGTGAAGCAACGAGATGAGATAACGGAAGCTATCCGTAACTCCAACGAGGAACTTGACTCAGTCAAGGAAAAGATTGAAGACGGCTTGAAAGACTTCCAATTTAAAGAGGAGGAGCAAGCCAGGGTAAGAGCATCATTGATGGAACGTGAGCAACGACTTGAACTAAAAGAGAAAGAGCTTGGTGCTAGGGAGGAAATGATTAATAAGAAGGATCAGGAATTGAAGTTGGCAAAATCTGTAAGCTCGAGAAAAGAGCTTTCAAAATCCTCTAAAAAAACTCAGATGAAAGCAAAGGACTTGTGCAGTTTCTGTCAACAACAACTTAACTCGGATCAACACGTTGACTTGGTACGTGACGCTAGAGTATTTGATGAGAAAACGTTGCAGTTACTCTTACGTGGGCATCTGAAGAAACTTGATCAGCTTCATATTGATGTTCTGTCTTCTCTTAGAAGATCTTATGACCCGGCAAAGCTTGTGTTAGATACAGTAATTGGGCTCTACTCTGCTCACCTAAGGACGGCAGTTCAAAATCTTGATCCAAAGAGTGTTCAAAGGAGTAGTATCTTCTTGCTTGAATGCTTGATGGATATGTCACCAAAACCAACAACTGAAGTACAAGCAGAAGCTATCAGGTTTGCTACTGAATGGAAGAACACAAGTCTGGTTAAGGCAGAGAATCCAATAGAGGTGTTGGAGTTCCTACACTTTCTTGCTGCATTCAGTTTGGCATACACTTCTGATACTAACCAAGTCCAGAGTCTTTTTGATGTTGCCTTTCTTCGCAAATATGGTCCAAGTCTATGCAAGGCTCTTGGACTATCAGCTCTAGCACCACCTGGTATGTTTTTTCTTAGTAACGTTTAATCATTATATCTGCTACAAGCAAAACACTGTCAAGCTCTATTTTTTTAATCTTGTGATGCTTATTAATTTTTTTTTGGCAGTCATCAATTGTAGTGATCCCTGCTCCTCGGATGTCCAACAAAGCATTAGCATAGCATCATCTCATTTGCCTAATGAAGACTCTCTTAGGGACTTTGAGGGCTCAACTTCTTTTCCGTCGAATGAAGATCCAGGCAGGTTTGTTGTAACTTCTGTCGAGGATGCACTCATGAATGCTCACCAGAGAGGCGTATCGAGTCTAGAAGAGCGTACACTTATGACTTTGGTTCCCCTTTTGGAGGAGCTGGGACGTGTTGGTATCTCTACTGATCCTGATCTACAGTCTGATGCAACAAGAGTGGCACATCAATGGGGTGGGATGATGGGTGCTGGTGTTAAAAAGTCACAACTCGAGGTCTGGGCTTTTCTGCAGTTCATCGTGGCGTTTGGATTGGTGTTGAAACAAACTCAACAAGATGAAACTCTACAGTTTGCGTCGCATGTTGCTCACTTCAGACACGCTCCAAAGCTCTTTGAATCTCTTGGTCTCGCTCATGCCATCCCCGGTACGTTGTTGTACTTTCTACAACACATTTGTTGCCTTTGTGTTTTTTTTTTCTTTTAACTCTCTCTCTGCTCTCAACATTTTGTTACTCTTTCTCTCTCTGCAGATTTTGTCAAAGAGCTCCTTAAAAAAGGTTTATATATTCCTGCAATCCGGTTTATGTTTTACTTCAACGTGGAGAACAACTTTTCTCCACTGGAGTTGTTGAAGGAACAGATCATCAATCTCAGACGCTCAGCCAAAGAAAATACAAGATATGAATCACAGGTTATAGCTTGCTTCGATCCATCTCTTCTTGTCATCAAACTGTATATTGTCCTCACTTTGTAACCTATGTTGTGGCTTATAGGCTGAAGCTACACTGAGGGAGATGATGGAACTCATTGAGGACTTGAAGCTGGAAATTGACATTCCTGCTGATCTTATCCTCAAATTCATTGTTCCTACATCATCTGTTCCAGTTCAATCAACCCGTATGCAGGCTTCAGACACAGTCATTCAAAGCTCATGCATTGCCACTCATGGCTCAAACCCTAGTCTTCCAACAAGCTTTGGTCCGGAACCGTATCAAGCTGGTACTTCTTCAGCTGCGTTGTTGCCAGGTCAACAACATTCACACCACGTTGGTTCTAAACGTCCAAGCGTGTTGGATCCTGAGGGTACTAGACCGGTGATTAGACCTTGCTTCAGTCCACCACCCGGCTCTAGCAGATTCTAGTGCTCTGTCTAAGGCTTAAAGCTAGGTAGCTAAGTAGTAGGAAGTAAGTAAGAAGAAACAGCTTTTATCATTTGGTCTTGATAGGTTTAAGGGTGTTGTTTTTGTAGCTCCATGGTCTCTCTTTGGCAAAGAAAAAAACATACAGAGAGGATCCTTTTGTTTCAGATACGGATAAGCGGGGGCATGTTGTTTCTTTAACTGAAAAGTGATTAACAGTGACAATCAAACTTTGACTAATCAGATAAAAACTAATTCAGTAATATAAGCTCCTCTGTCTCGGTGCATCTCTTCGTTCTTCTTATAGCTTTGCTTTGCAACTTGTCTTGTCTTCACAATGCTGCCTCTGTTTTCTGATACTGTCTATGATCATCAGACACACTTGCATTTGAAATCTGTCAGTGACTTGAATCATAAAAATATAGCTTGTGATTCAATCCCTGCTCGCCTTGCGATATCTTGTGCAGTACGTTTGATTTTGAACTCCACTTTTTCACTGAGTTCTTGAGCCTGTTTTGATTATCTGTGGTACAGAGACTGGCTAACGTGACGTGGAGGTATTTGTGTGGTTCAAGGTTGAGCAAGAGAGTGGAGTAAGTATCCAACATTGTGAAGAAGCAATTGTCTGATCCGTGAGAGCTTTTTTTTTTGCTGGTTGAGATAGTAATAGGTCTGGGTGAAACAATGAGGTTTAATCAGACCATTATGGTTGCAGATACAAGATGCCATAACTCTGTTCTAGTACATTCTGATATCTACACTAGTATGGTTTTGTTTTTGTTTTGGTAACCATGGTTTTGTTTAGAGGTAGTATATATACTACTATATGATCAGTTTTCCTCTCCCCTTTATACTATATATGCTATAGCATTTTCTAATAAGATACCTTAACAAAATTAATCGATCTCAATGATGTTACACTCTATTCTAGACACAAAGCAATGAAAAATTAGGATTTGACTAATGACTACTTAGGTTACCTCGTGTGCCAGTGGCAGTGATTTTATATGTAAATGGTATTTTTTCCGTGTCTACACGCCACATTTTATTCAAGGTGTTTTTATTCTATTTTTTGAATTTATTTAGTATGATAACAATTTAATAGAAATGGTACTTGAGGCTTGGCTAGACATGTGACTATGCATGAGCTATACTGCTAAAGAAAACTTATTCAAAGGAGAATTATTAAGCAAAAAAAAAAAAAATTTGACTTAAAAGCCAACTAAGTCAAATACATGCAAGTGATATGTCCAAAGCAGGCTCCAGACGCCTCTTGGAATTTTCCAGTTTCTATGTATAAATGGTTTGTCACATTCTGACAGGAGCCAAAGAGTTTTACTCGTTCTTAATTTTATAAAATCTCTTTTAGAAAATAAAATAAAAGGTTTTCTGTAATTTACTTTTGAAACATATATCCGTTGTAGCAAAGTATTCTTTCAGAAAATTTATAATACAAGTTAATATTTTTTTGTTAAAAAAGCTATGAATTTGATGAAGCGCTTTGGAGGAGAAAGCAATAGAGTATGGAGCCTACCTATAATGTTGCTAAGATATGGGAACATTCGAAGTTTGGAACCATATGCTATAAGACATAAATGTCAAAACGTGAGGAAAGATAAATTCATACATACACGTACAAAAAAACTCATTTAGACAATAATGTGGGGAAAAGATAGACATATCATGCGACATTAATATATGTCCACTTCAACATGGGCTTTGTATTATTCGGCCTAACATTCTATTTGCTGCTACATATCATCGAACCTTATTAGCTCCTCTTGTTGATAATTCTTTTTGTTCGTCTCTGAAATCTTTTGATGCCGGTGTTTGGTCGTGGCCGCACTAAAGCTATGCATTTTTCAATATAAAATAGATTATTGATTTTTACCACCTTGTTTATTATGTTGTAATATGAAAACCGTTATATGAAGGAATTTATAACAAACATATATTCTACTATCTTATAAATTTAAAATAAGTTGTTCTATTTGCAATATGATAATTTTTTGTAAAATAATTTTCAATAATTTGCATAAATGATAATAAATTAGATTTCCTAAAATGATGAAGAACGTTATATATAGTCAAACTGAGGTTAATCAAGTGTACTTTTATGACTAAATCAAACTTTTGTAAATTAATTTTCAATAATTTGCATAAATGATAATCAATCTGTTCCTAAAATGATGAAGAACTTTAATAAATGTTTAGTTAAACTTGAGGCTAATTAAGCGGACTTTCATAACTAAATCACTGATTTAAAACTTTCATGTATGTTTTCTGTATATAAGAGGTTTATAACATTGCATTGCTATATTCTTTGACCAAAAAAACCCTGCATTCCTATGATTACTCTCATTTTTTTCTTCTTAAAACCGTATTCAATATATATATATATTGTCATTTAATCATTAAACATAGGAAATAGGGAAGAAATTCAGGAAAAAAGCCAATTCTTAAAGAAAATGATGTTCATCGATACAAGATAGAAATTCTCAACAATTTTCGAGGTTGTGTAAAGTGAACATGATGACATAACATACCACATTATTAATTGGGACATTAGTATTCTCTCGCTCACTATAACATTATTACTAATAGGAAAACCCAAATAGAAATAAATGCTGCCGGTTTAGTCGATGTATAAAGTGTGATTCTTTGTCAATTTGGTTTAGTAGAAATCGAACCGATGAATAAAAGCAGAGACTTCTCGGTTTAGCGCGTACACATACACACTTTTTACACTTTCTTTAATAACTAAAAAAAAAAAATTAATCTGAACGTGTAAGAGAAGATAATTACTCTTTGTCTCTGTCAAAATTTGTAAGAGAAGGAAGAAGAGAAGACACAACCTTCGTTGATTCTAGTCGTCGTCTTCGTACATCTAACAAAAGGTCTCTCCTTTCTCTTCACTCTTCTCAGAAGCTTGACTGTCTGATACAATTTCTCTTCCCATTGTTGTTTCAAAGCTCGTTTTTTCTTTCGACTAAAGTTGTTTCCTTTTTAACTCATTTTCACTAAACCTTCTCTGTTTTGTAGGGAGCTTGCGCCATTTTAGGGTTTGTGTGCATCTGTGTCTCTCTTTCTCAAGTTAGAGGCTTTGGTTGAGATTTGGCTTGGAGGGTTTGTTCGGTTCTCTTCCCAGTTAGTTTTTTCCCCATTTTTGGAAAACTCTTCCGTGGGTTTGAAGAAAGTGTTGGCGATGGAGGAGATCAAGGAGGAAAACGTGTTGAACGAGTTTAGAGTGAGGGGTGAGGGTCTTCGTAACGCGGTGGACAAGTTAGACGCTCATGCTTCCGACATACTTGTCTTCAATCTGCAGTGGAAGAAAGCCATGAATGAGTATTTGGAATCAGTCCAAGGTAAATTAAAGGTGAGGTTCAGGGAGTTAGAGGCCAAGGAGGTTGAGTTGAAAGATCGAAGCTTTGCACTTGAGGAAAGGGCTAAAGTGGTTGAGGAAGCTGAAGCTAAGCTTGGTGATTTGGAGGTGGAATCTGATGGATTTCGGATGGATGTTGAAGCAAAGAAGAAAGAACTTGACTTTATTAGGAATCAGGTGGAGATCTCTCTAGGCGAGTCTATTGGAGAGAAATCGAGACTGTCTCAGCTTAGGACATTGGTGGAAAAGTGTGAGGCAGAGAGAACGTTAAAGGCAAGTGAGCTTAGTGAGATGGTGGAATCTTGGAGAAAGACTCATGCTGAGCTTGGTTTGAAAAGTGAAGAGCTAGCAAAGATGGAGACTGATCTTGAGAAATGCCGTGGTGATGTCACCGCAGAGATGGAGGTTTTGAGTAGAACTCAAACACACAGGAGACAGTTGGATGAGGAAGTTGAGAGGAAGACGAAAGATCTCACATTGGTTCAGGACAAGCTTGCGGAATGTGAGAAGCTGATTGAGACAAGCTCCTCAGAGCTGTTTAAGACTCAGGATGAGCTTGAATGCAAGCGAGAACAGTTAGGGAAGATGGAAGTTGATCTTGAGAGGCATCGTGTTAAGGCTAGCGCAGAGATGGAGAGTTTGCGTGGAACTCAAACTCATATGAGACAGTTGGTTGAGGAAGTTGAGAGGAAGACAAAAGATCTCACGTTGGTTCAGACCAAGCTTGTGGAATGTGAGAAGCTGTTGGAGGTAAGCTCCTCGGAACTGATAAAGACTCAGGGTGAGCTTGAATGCAAGCAAGAACAGTTAGGGAAGATGGAAGTTGATCTTGAGAGGCATCGTGTTAAGGCCAGCGCAGAGATGGAGAGTTTGTGTGGAACTCAAACTCATATGAGACAGTTGGTTGAGGAAGTTGAGAGGAAGACAAAAGATCTCACGTTGGTTCAGACCAAGCTTGTGGAATGTGAGAAGGTGTTGGAGGTAAGACTGTCTCGGCTTAGGGCATTGGTGGAAGAGTGTGAGGCAGAGCAAGTGTTAAAGGCAAGTGAGCTTAGTGAGATGGTGGAATCGTGGAGAAAAACTCACGTTGAGCTTGGTCTGAAAGGTGAAGAGCTAGCAAAAATGGAGACTGATCTTGAGAAATGCCGTGATGATGTCAGCGCAGAAATGGAGGTTTTGAGTAGAACTCAAACACACAGTAGACAGTTGGATGAGGAAGTTGAGAGGAAGACAAAAGATCTCACATTGGTTCAGAACAAGCTTGCGGAATGTGAGAAGCTGTTGGAGGCAAGCTCCTCAGAGCTGTGTAAGACTCAGGACGAGCTTGAATGCAAGCGAGAACAATTAGGACAGATTGAAGCTGAACTTGCAAGGCATCGCGTAAAGGTCATCACAGAGAAGGATCATTGGGAAAGGACGCGATCTCACAGTAGAGAACTGGAAGAGGAGATATCAAGAAAGAAGAAGGATCTTACAGCGGTCCTTGATAAAATTGCGGACAGTGGGACGCAGCTTGAATCAGTGATAAAACAACTAGATTCCAAACAGAAGCTGCTTGAGACACAGTCGTCTGAACTTGTCTCTAAAGAGAAAGAGTTGGAAGCACTTAGGATGGACATTGGCTTGAAAGAACAGAAGGTCATGTCCCTAGATAATGACATGAAGAAGACTTGCCAACGGTTGGAATCAAAAGCCAAGGAGTTGGAGAATGTTAAAACGCTGATTGAGGAACACAGTGAAGAACTTGTTTCTATGGTGAAGCAACGTGATGGGATAACAGATGATATTCGTAAGTTATCCTTGGAGATTGTCTTTAAAGAAAAGACACTGGAAAGAGCTGACGTTTTTATCCAGAAGCTCTCTGAGAAACAAGATTCAGCAGAGAACGAACTGGATGCGACAGAGAAGAAACTGGATTTGACTAGAGAACATCTAAAAAGATGCATTGATAAGTATGAGTCAAAGGAAAAAGACCTTAGCTCTGTGAAGGATAGATATAGAGAGTGTCTGGAAGATCTGGATGTCAAAGAGAAGGAGTTGAAGTCTGTAGAATCAATACTCACTGAGAGAAATAAACAAGTTGAGGAAGGAGAGAAGAAAATGCAAAATTTGAATAGCTCCAGCGAGGAACTTATGGGACAGCTCAAGTTGAAACAAGAAGAGGTTTGTTCAATCGACAAGAGGGTTATGGAATGCTCAGGTGAGTTGAAGGCTAAGATGAAGCACCGTGATCAGGTTCAAAGCTCACTTACTGATCTTATTACTGAGCTTAACTCTGTCAAGCAAAAGATGCAAGACTGCTTAAAAGACTTACAATCTAAAGAGGTGGAATTGAAAGATAAAAGCTTTGCACTTGAGGAAAGAGCTAAAAAGGTTGAAGAAGCTGAAGCTCAGCTTGTTGATTTAGAGGTGGAAGTTGATGCAAAGAGGAAAGAACTAAACTTCAGTAGGAACCAGGTGGAGGTTTCTCGAGGTGAGTCCAATGTAGAGGAAGCGAGACTGTCTGAGCTCAGGGTATCTGTGGAAGAGTGTGAGGAAGAGAAAATATTAAAAGAAAGAGAGCTTAGTGAGATGGTGGAAACGTGGAGACAGACTCAGCTTGAGATTGATTCTAAAGATGAACAGTTAGGACATATTAAGACTGAGCTGGAGAGATATCATGCTCAGGTCAGCGCAGAGATGGAGAGTCTGAGGAAGTTGGATGAGGAAGCTGAGAGGAAATCAAAAGATCTCATGTTGGTTCAAGACAGGATTGCGGAATGTGAGAAGATGTTTGAGACACGGTCATCTGAACTCCTCTCCAAAGAGAAAAAGTTGGAAGTGCTTAGTCAGAAAATTGAGTTGAGGGAACGGACGGTCATGTCCGTGAATAACGACATGAAGGAGGCTTGCCAACGAATGGAGACAAAAGACAAGGAGTTGGAGAAGATTCAAAAGCTAATTGAGGAAAGAAGTGCACAATGTGAATCACTCAAGTTGTTGATTGAGAAACACAATGAACAACTTGCTTCAGCTAGGATTGCGCCTGCTCTACCACCTGGTACAATTGTCTCTCTAGTAACATAAAGATATGCATTTTCAGTTTTCTGTGTGTTGTCTTCATCTTATTCTGTAGAACCTTGATCCCATATAATCTTAGATATCTGATTCTTTTTGACCTTTGAAAAAAATAAAACTAGAGCTCTGTTTTAGTCTTGTGATGCTTATTGAAGTTTTTTTTTTTATTTCTTTGCAGTCAACAGTGTGCTATCACTGGATGTTAAGCTTGAAGAACCAATCAGCAATAGTGTGGCTTCTCGCTGCTCCCTGGATGTTCAACAAGACATAACATCATCTCATTTGCCTAATGAAGATGCTCCTCTCAGGGACATAGAGGACTCAACTTCTTTATCGCTGGATGAAGTCTTTACTGAACTTCGAATGCTTAAAGACCCAGGCAAGTTTGTTCTAACTTCTGTCGAGCAAGCACTCACGGATGCTAGCGAGAGAGGGGAGTTGAGTTTAAAAGAGCCTATGCTAATGCCTTTGGTTCACCTTTTGGAGGAGTTGGTACGTGTTGGTATCTCTACTGATCCTGATCTACAGTCTGATGCAACCAAAGTGAAACATCGATGGGTGGAGATGATGGGAGGTAGTGTTGAAAAGTCACAGCTCGAGGCTTGGGCTTATCTGCAGTTCATTGTGGCGTTTGGATTGGTGAAACAAACTCAAGAAGATCATACTCTACAGCTTGCCTCGGATGTTGCTCACTTCAGACACGCTCCAAAGCTTTTTGAATCTCTTGGTCTCTCTCATGCCATCCCAAGTAAGTGTTACTTCTACTACAACAAATTAGCTACAACTCTCTCTCTATGCTCTTAACATTTTTTTTATACACAGAAGAACTCTAACTAGTGTGCGTTACTCTGTTTTTAAAAAAAAAAAATCTCTGCAGATTTTGTCACGGAGCTCTTTGGCAAAGGTTTATATATTCCGGCAATCCGGTTAATGTTCGCCTTCAACGTGAAGAACAACTTTTCTCCACTGGAGTTGTTGAAGGTACAGATCATCAGTCTCAGACGCTCAGCCAAGGAAAATACAAGATATGAATCACAGGTTATAGCTTTTGCTCATATCCATCTCTTCTTGTGAAAACTGTATATATATATATATTTTTTTTTTTTCTTTTTTTTTTGTGAAAACTGTATATTGTTAAAAGTGGTAACCTATGTTGTTGGCTTATAGGCTGAAGAAGCTAACATAGATGCTGCTACAATGATGGACATAATGAAACTCATTGAAGACTTCAAGCTGGAAATTGACATTCCTGCGGATCTTATCCTCAGATTCATGGTTCCTGCATCATCTGTTCCAGTTCAATCAACTCATATGCAGGCTTCAGACACAGCCATTCAAAGCTCATGCACTGCCACTCGTGGCTCAAACCCTAGCCTTCCAACAAGCTTTGGTACGGAACCGTATCAAGCTGGTGGTTCTTCAACTGCGTTGTTGCAAGGTCAACAACATTCACACCACGCTGGTTCCAAACGTCCAAGGGTGGATCCAAGACCAGTGATTAGACCGTGCTCCAATCCACCATCAGGCTTTGGCAGATTCTAGTGCTCTCTGTCTCAAGTCTAAGGCTATAAAGCTAGGTAGCTAAGTAGTAGAAAGTAGCTAACAAGAAACAGCTTTTTATCATTGTAACTTGTCTTCACCAACCCTGTCTCTGTTTTATGATACTATGATCATCAGATACACTTGCATTTGAAAATCTGTCAGTGACTTGAATCGTAAATATCTAGCTTACGATTCAATCCCTGGCTCGCCTTGCAGATATCTTGTGCAGTACGTTTATTTTGGAACACCGTTTTTCATTGAGTTCTTGGGCCTGTTTTGATCTTTGCGTTACAGAGACTTGATAATGTAACGTGAGGTATGTATGTGGTTCAAGGTCAAGCAAGAGACAGTGAAGAAAGTATCGGAGACTCTCCGAGGATACTGGGGCTGATTCGCTTGACACAGTATCCGCCAAGCTGCTCCACCCACTTGTCTTCTTTTTTCTTTACCTCATAACTCTTTGCTCAATCATGAACACACTCAGATATGTGAGAGTTTTTTTTTGCAGGTTGAGATATTAATGGGTCTGGGTGAAACAATAAACAAGACACTTGACAGAATGATAGGTCACATTCAGAATATGTAACTAAACAGCTTTTCTATAATTGTTAATTTTCTGACGTGTGAGATGGAATTGGACAATAACAATACCTTTATTGGAAACATAAAGGTAAGAGAGACAATTTGCCTTGGCTTAAAAGAAATATTTGGTCATTGGACCTTAATGATCGCTAATTCGTGGATAGTACTGTATATGAAACCTTGATGATTTTTATTGATCACACAAAAAAACATTGGCTGAACGGATCCTCCTCTTGCAACCCTAACTTGCATCTCCACTTGATTTTTCACCTTAACCATCTAACCGCTGTCTTCAAATCTGTTTTTTGGTCAACCATTTTCAAGCTACCTATAACTGAGTTAGTTTGGGCTTGTCAAGTGGTATTATTTTGCTTACAGAGCAATTGGTATCTCATTCCAACAGTTAACGCATCAGTTTGTAGCTAGGAAAAATCATAAGTTATTGTCATTAATTAATTGGTAGACCGTAGACGGTTGTTTCTGAGAGACCAACCACAAGAAGACGCAGTTTATCATCTCTAGTCTTGACAGTTCAATTATTAAACATGGAGAGAGAAATAAAAACAGAAAATAATCATCAACAAATAATGGGCCGAACCGGTGCAGTCGAATTAAAAGATAAAACAGTTGGTTCTAATAGCTGGGCTGTATACAAAGAAAATTATGAACTGGTCTGAACATTATTCAACCCCAAATAAAGCCCATTTGACCCAGAGCAAGATCTAGGGTTTGTCTATAAATACGTTTACTTGTCGTTTCCGACAGAACTAGTTAAACTCACAACTTCGCATCTCTCTGACTGCGATGATTATCTCTCTTCCATGAGATTAATCACGCGGATCTATAGAAGCATATTCGCATCTAAAAACTTAGTCTTTCCCTTCTTTGTAGTCTCCTCCGATGATTATCTCAATAGAACCGTCGTTGTTCTCCCATGAGATTAATCACGCGGATCTATGGAGGCATATTCATATCTTAGAATTTAGCCTTTCGGTTCTTTAGAGTCGCCTCTGATGATGATAAACTGCGATGATTATCTCAATAGAACCGTTTTTGTTCTCCCATGAGATTAATCTCGCAGATCTATGGAGACATATTCATATCTTATTCTTTAGAGTCGCATCTGATGATGATTAACTGCGATGATTATCTCAATAGACCCGTCGTTTTTCTCCCATGAGATTAATCACACGGATCTATGGAGGCAGATAACTTTGCCGTCGTTTATCATCATCTCGCCTCCGATGATGCTAATCTCAATATTTTTTTCCCAGATCTGATTTCATTGGGCTTGTTACTAATGTGGGCTTTGATAAACAATTAGTTGAGCTTTGTTAAATGATTTTGGGCTTTGATAAAATACTTATTGGGCTTTGATAAATGGTTTTGGGCTTCGATAAAATACTTGTTGGGCTTTGATAAACTATTAGTTAGGTTTTGATAAATGGTTTTAGGCTTTGTTATATTGCACCCTGTTACATTGCGCCCATATTTTATTATGCGCCCATTTACTTTGTGGCCACGTATTTTTTTATTTATAAATAGCTGTAGTCGCAGTCACTCTTTTTCATTCACTCCTTTCATATTTATAATAAAATGAAATTCTTAAAAAGGTTTTGTGGGTTAGGGTTTTGTGGCTTGACTAAGATAGGCCGCGGCAATGCTGCATCTGGATCTCTGATTCCGACTCCTTTCCCTGCAGACTCCTTTCCCCGATCACCGAGTCTTTTCCCCACCCCCTCTCCGAGTCCTGTCACCAACACCTCACCGACTCCGTTCCCCACCACCTCACCGACTCCGTTCCCCACCACCACCTCACCAACTCCTTCCCCCACTCCCTCACCGAGTCCTATCCTCATCCCTTCACCGACTCCTTTCCTCATCTCTTCACCGACTCCATCTCCAGTACCCCCTACCGAGATTTTTCGTAGACGTATCCCTAGATTTCGCTCTCGCTCGTTTTCTCCCCATCTTGTTAACAATCCCCGATCTCCCACCCTTTCCCCCGAACGATCTCCTACTCCATCTCCCAATCTCTCCCCCGAGCTAGTTACCACACCGCCCAATCCACTAACCACTCCCTCTGGCTCTCTTTCTCCCCCACCTGTTCAAGATTTTGCCAACTTTCCTCTTGGAACCTTTCCTTCTGACCTATCCCGGTACGATTTTGGATCCAGTCAGATTCTGTCTGACTACCCAATCTCGCCTGAGACTCCTCTTTTGGGTGCAGGTAGTATCTTGTTGATTTTGTTGTTTTGTTTTAATTTGTTTTCAGATTTTTGTTGATTGTTTTGTCAATTGATTTTATTGTAGACGATATGCCAGAAGGGATTGTGGGGGTTGTTCTCAACTTTCCCAACAAAGTTGTGAGAACACCCTCAAGGGTTGTTCATGTTACGACCCCCTCTAGTGTTGTTCACCATGGACACGGAATTTTTACTCCCGAACATCTTGCTGAGGATTTCGAATTTCCATATGGGGGTACAATACATGTTGGGAATGGAGGTGCGGTTTATGTTGCACGGTGGTCAGATCTGACTGAGGCACCCGATGGTGTCTCAATAGCTGTACCGATTGGAGGATATGCCAAGTTTTTCCTGAGCAATGAAAAATTAGCTTTGTCTCTTTCTTAATATCTATTTATATTTCTGTCGTTGGGTCTCGTAATATCTAATTATCTGTTTTTTTTTTAATTTCTGTCGCTGGGTCTGTTTGTAAAATACCTATGACTTGTTCCTCTAAGTTTCTGTAGTTGGGTCTCTTAATATCTAATTATCGATGTTATGAATATGATAATGATTTGATAAAATCATTTACTTGTTTTATACTCGGAATTCTCTTTTTTTTTCTTGCAACTTTAAAACGACGGAGCATTGAAAAAAATGGTTGATAAATTAAAGGAATTCCAGATGATATTAAAGTTACTTTTTCCTTAACAAATTTTATGTATTTTAGCGAAAAAGAACAAATTTTATGTATCACCATTTTATGCATCAGTTAAAATCCCCATATACATTGTAATATTTTACCAGAAAATATAAACTATAGTAAAAGTAAGTTTTTGTATTCATAAGATTTCATCGTCTTATACATCAAAACATCAATTTGAATACGAAAGAAAAGAATTATAGTTAACATCATAAATAACTGATTTATATTTCTTTTAAGAAGATGAAAAATAAATAAATAAATCATGGGCTAAAACTTTAGTGGGCCTCTTTGTGTAACAGACTGGGCTTCTCAGTTTGTAGACACTTACCGGAGTTTTTGTTTTTCGGTGTTGGATCCTATTGACTCGGATCTGAATTTTGAATGTGTAAGCTGAACTTTTCTGTTGAGGAATTCTCGTGAATCCGAATCACTCTTTGCTGATGCAATCGTGCTCTCAGGTTTCTTTCTGAGTTGTTTCTCGTCGATCGAAAAATGCTGCGCGCGAGAGCGTTTCGGCAGACCAACGGAAAGATAGTGAAGATACAGGTACATCCCACGCATCCATGGCTCGTTACGGCTGATGATTCCGACCACGTCTCCGTATGGAACTGGGAGCACCGTCAGGTTCTAGTTTTGATTCAATTCTAGTCTAGCTTCTGATCCTCATCGATGATTTTCAACGTAATTAGCCATTTCTTATAGGTGATTTATGAACTGAAAGCCGGTGGAGTCGACGAGCGACGTTTGGTTGGTGCCAAGTTAGAGAAGCTCGCCGAGGGAGACTCCGGTGAGCCATGATCAACTTATTCCATGTCAATTTCATGTCAATTCCATGTCAATTTCATGATCAATACTCTATTTTGTTAATTCACTAGCGCATCGCAAAATATAATAAATGCATAATGAAGTTGAGTTTTACTCTGATCCTATTCCATTTTAAAGTGGAAAGCTGGAGTAATAGTAAGAAATAAATTCATTCTATCTGGAATAATCGTTCTATTTAAATCTATTGTGAAATAGAAAATCGAGAAAAGTAGAGTAGGGTTGGAGAAGATTTACTTTAAATTCCATATTGTAGTGGAAAATAGAGTGAGATTAGAGATGCTTTTGTCAGCTGAAGTTTTGGTTTTCAATTCTACATTCTATTATGATTAATGAGTATGCACTTCATGACTGACATTCATGTGTTTGCTCAGACTACAATGGCAAGCCGACTGAAGCCATTCGAGGAGGAAGGTAATAGATCTTCACCGTTGCTTTTTTTTTTTTTTTACCACTTTCGATATGAGATATAATTGAATAGTCTGCGAATCTTCTTTCCACCTACAAGTGTCAAGCAGGTGAAGTTTTATGACGATGATGTGCGTTACTGGCAACTGTGGCGAAACCGCTCTGCAGCTGCTGAATCTCCGTCAGCTGTGGATCATCTCACGTCTGGTTTCACTTCTCCTGCTCCATCGACTAAAGGCCGGCATTTTCTGGTCATCTGTTGCGAGAATAAAGCCATTTTCTTGGACTTGGTTACCAATGCGTGGCCGAGATGTGCCTAAGTCGGAGCTTGACAACAGGTCTCTTGTCTGGTAAGTTCGTTGCCTTTTCTCTAGTTTTAGAGCATGTGTTTGCTTGACACCTGGACCCCTGGGAAAGATGTAGACTACGATAGCAAGTTAATGTGTGTGCTTTAAGGTGTAATGTGCAAAGAGTGTTTCTACTTTTGTAAAAAAATCTTCTGCTCCATAAAGTTGTTAGACTTTCTTCTTTCGTTGTAGCATGGAGTTTCTTACCAGATCATCGGGTGGTGATGGCCCTTTAGTTGCATTTGGTTCAACTGATGGTGTCATTAGAGTTTTATCAATGATAACATGGAAGGTTTGTTTGTTCCGTTATTGAATGTTTATTTTGTTTTTTCTTCTGGGTTTTGGTTTGAGAGCTATTGATACTGGTATTTGTTAATAATTTCCCTGAATGTTTACTTCCTTGCAGCTTGCACGTAGGTATACAGCTGGCCGTAAAGGATCAATTTATTGCTTGATGAATTTCATGGCATCATCTGGCGAGGTAACTAGCTACACATTTCTCTCTTTTAAAAATTGGTAGCTTAGTGCTCCACAGTCATTTTATAAATTAAACGATTTTTAATGAATGCTTATTAAGCATTTTCTCTGTGTTATTTATCTGCTGTATGTGATCCATTCTCTATCTACTTGCAGGCACTCCTTGTTTCAGGTGGCAGTGATGGTTTACTTATACTGTGGAATGCCGATCATGGCACTGATTCAAGAGACCTTGTACCCAAGCTTAGCTAAAGGTATTTTTCTTCAATCCTACTCTTCATGCAAAGATTGTCCATATTTGGTTACAGCTGAGGACATGTCACCATTGTTCTTAGTTTGCTGAACCTTTTGAGTTGATATTTGTTTCTGTTTCTTAGTGTTGGATAATTAGCAATTAGTTTTTTATTTCTTTCATTCTTTTGTGATTAATAGGCTGACTAATGATTAGCGCAGTATGACATGCTCATTTTTTTTGTTTAAGTGACATGATATTGTTTGCTTAATCGAGTCTATAAATTCCAGTTATCTGTTATAGTGTTTTGTCCTTCCAGATATGGCTTTGTAAAAGCTTTTGCTCACTCTCTTCTGATGTTTTTTGTTCTGACTGTATCAGGCACATGATGGCGGGTTGGTGGCTGTTGAGCTGTCACGGGTAAGTGGCAGTGCTCCACAATTGATTACAATTGGTGCTGACAAGACATTGGACATATGTCACACAATGACATTTAAGGTGATGTTGCATCTGATGTATGGACTTTGCATATTTTATGGATCTCTTTTCCGACACACATGTTTACTGTTTATCTACAGGAGCTGCGGAGAATTATACCTGTCCCGAAGCTAGCTTGCCACAGTGTTGCATCTTGGTGTCATCCTCGAGCACCTAACCTTGATATTTTGACTTGCGTTAAAGATTCACACATTTGGTATCCTTTTTTAAATACTTCGTAGTATCTGTGGTGAACATCTTTATGTATATTAGAGGAAGGTCTAATTGCTTAATTTCTTCACAGGTCTATTGAGCATCCAACTTATTCGGCCCTGACAAGGCCATTATGTGAACTTTCCTCCTTGGTTCCGCCTCAAGTACTCGCAACCCACAAAAAACTTAGGGTAACTAGCTCTTGACTACTTGCTTATTTTGAGTTTGACGAAAAAACACAGCACTATTACCTTAATATATATAATAGCATCGCTTCTATAGTTACCAATTAATATAAAATTTTCAGGTCTTTTGTATGGTTGCACATCCTCTACACTCTACAGTCACATCTTGTCGCAACTGGTACCAATGTTGGTATTATAGTTAGTGAATTTGATCCTCGTGCCATTCCGTCTGCAGCTTTTCTACCAGCACTGCCTGGAAGTCGGGAGAATTCAGCTGTATATATCCTTGGAAGAGAATTAAAGCTCTTAAACTTTCAGATATCCAACACAGCCAAATCCCTTGGAAATAATGCCTTGTCCGAATCAGGAATGTCTAAGCTAGATGCAGGTGAACAGTTGACTGTAAAGCAGACCAAAAAGAAGACTGTGGCACCTGTTCCACTTCCACATGATTCATACTCGGTTCTTTCTGTAAGCAGTTCAGGAAAGTAAGGTTCCGGTTCTTTTTTCAGTCTTCAAATTCTATATTGAGATATAATATACCAAAATTTAACAACCTTAGAGCAGTAGCTAGGCATGAACATCTAGAACAGTAACTAACTATATTCTCTGGTTGTAGGTATGTGGCAGTTGTATGGCCTGATATCTTGTACTTTCCTATCTACAAAGTTAGTGACTGGTCAATTGTTGATTCTGGAAGTGCAAGAATTTTGGCTTGGGATACATGTCGAGACAGATTTGCAATACTAGAAGCTGCATTACCTCAAACAATGCCTATGATGCCAAAGGGTGGTTCATCAAGAAAGGCGAAAGAAGCAGCTGCAGCCGCTGCTCATGCATCTTCATCAGCTAGTGTCCAAGTTCGTATTCTCTTAGATGATGGAACCTCAAACATCCTCATGAGATCTGTAGGAGGTCGCTCTGAACCGGTATGTGTCTTTTACTGGAGTCATTGCATTCCCTAACCGCTTTTGATGTATTCTAGTCTCAGCTGTGGATTAGTTTCCTAAAATAGCCATCTTTCATACTCAATTTATCATTTCTCCTTGCAGGTCATTGGTCTGCATGGCGGTGCTCAACTTGGAATAGGCTATCGCACATCCCGAAGGATTAGTCCTGTTGCTGCAACAGCTATTTCAACCATTCAGTCGATGCCACTCTCAGGATTTGGTAACAGTAATGTTTCTTCGTTTTCTAGCTATGATGATGGTTCTTCTCAGAGATCTGCTGAATCCGCACCCCTAAACTACCAGCTCTACAGGTGATTCGTGGCTCCATTTTGATTACCTCTATAATTTGTGGCATTTTTTCATGTTAAAGTATCTCAGTTCCATATAAAACCTCATGGAAGTTTCAATGTGTAGTTGGGAAAATTTTGAGCCAGTAGGTGGTATGCTGCCTCAGCTAGAGTGGGCGGCATGGGACCAAACAGCTGAGTATTGTGCTTTTTCTTATCAACAATACATGGTTATATCGTCCTTGCGCCCTCAGTATAGATATCTTGGTAATGTTGCCATCTCACATGCTACTGGAGCTGTTTGGCACGCAGCAGCTGTTTGTGGCTACACAAACCACGATTGAGTAAGATTAGTGTTCGACATTTTGATCCAAGGGCTTCTTTCTGTTTTGATTCAGTTACTCTGAGGCTTGAATGCTAATCCTTTTTTCCATGCCTGGATTTCCAGATGTGTTATGTGTTTTTGTGGATGCGGGAGTTTCTGAAATTGATATAGAGACTAGGAAGATGAAGGAAGAAATGAAACTTAAGGAGGCACAGGCTAGAGCAGTGGCAGAGCATGGAGAGTTAGCCTTAATCACAGTAGAAGGGGCCCAGAGTGCCAAGCAAGAAAAAATATCTTTGAGGGCCCCCTTGCTGCAGGTGGACATTTCTTGCTTTTCAGGTCTAAGCTTGTGTCTTTTGCACTCATGCTTATACTTTTTATTGTAGGTGGTGTGTCTAGCTTCTTTCCAAAATGCTCCATCTGTTCCACCATTTTTATCATTGCCGAGACAATCTACAGGTGATGGCGATGACATGGATGAAAGAAGGGCCAGTGAGGTAGCTGTAGGTGGTGGGGGAGTCTCAGTTGCTGTTACTCGTTTCCCAGTGGAGCAAAAACGACCAGTAGGGCCTCTTGTTGTTGCTGGTGTACGAGATGGAGTTCTTTGGCTCATTGATAGGTATCAACTCTATGTTCTTACGTTAAAGCATTACTGACTCTTTACAACAAATACATTTAGTCACAGAGTTACAATATCTTACCATGATAGTCATATCAGTCACTTGAATGACCATATAAAGATTGAACTACTGAGACACCTCCACTTTTTTGGTAGGTACATGTGTGCCCATGCCATATCACTGAACCATCCTGGTATCCGTTGTCGCTGTCTTGCTGCGTATGGGGATGCTATTAGTGCGGAAAAATGGTATTGATACATATCTCAGTGAACCTGTTTACGCGAGTAGTAAACTAACTGGAATCTACCTCATTTTTTGTTTGTTGCGCAGGGCAAGTAGGCTTGGGAGAGAACATCATGACGATCTGGCACAGTTCATGCTAGGGATGGGATATGCTACAGAAGCTCTTCATTTACCTGGAATATCTAAGAGGTAAAAAGAAGCATATTATGTTTGGTGCAGCAAGTTCCTTCAACTTGTTCCTACTATTCTCAATCTTTATGTGTTCCCAGGCTGGAGTTTGATCTAGCAATGCAGAGCAATGATCTAAAGAGGGCTCTTCATTGTCTTCTCACAATGAGTAATAGCAGGGACATTGGACAGGACGGTCTAGGACTTGATTTGAGTGACATTCTCTCTTGAACAGCCGAGAAGAAAGAAGACGTTGTAGAAGCGGTGGAGGGAATAGTGAAATTTGCAAAGGAGTTCCTTGACCTTATCGATGCTGCAGATGCCACTGGGAACGCCGACGTTGCTCGTGAAGCTCTCAAAAGACTGGCCACTGCAGGTTCGGTTAAAGGCGCTTTAGTTGCGAGGCCTTTCGTTACGCCTAGCTAACCATGGAGAATTGACACGCTTAAGTGTATGTCTTCTAATGTGGTTTCTTGTATTTTTGAATATTATACTTTGTATATTTCAGGTTCCTGATTGAAAGGTTATTTGAACTTTGTTGCAGGGTCTGATAAACAATCTGATCTCAATAGGCCTTGGGAGAGAATCAGCATTTTCTGCTGCAGTTCTTGGAGACAATGCGCTCATGGAGAAGGCATGGCAAGACACAGGAATGCTTGCAGAAGCTGTTCTTCATGCCCATGTAAGATTTCAGTTTCATCAATCTGTTTATTTCTCTCACCTGTAGTTTACTTTCTTATGAACCTTTATTGTTTCGTACTTCTTATTACACAGGCACGTGGTCGTCCAAGTCTAAAGAACTTGGAATAAAACGCTGCAGAAAGAAGTTGAGCAAGTTTCATCTACTAAAACCGATGCTGCAAGTGCGTTTTTGGCTTCTCTAGACCATTCAAAGCTCACGAGTTTGTCTGATGCATCTAAAAAGCCCCCGATAGAGATTCTACCTCCTGGAATGTCTTCGATCTTTGCTTCCATCTCTGCTCCCAAGAAACCTCTTCCAACATTCAAGACTCCACAGCAAGAACCAACTAAGCCATTAGCTATTGAAGAACCAGCTAAACCGTTGGCTATTGAAGCTCCTCCCCCATCTTCTGAGGAGACACCACAGACCGAGTCAGCGCCTGAAACTGCAGCAGCTGCTGAGTCAGCTGCACCGGAAACTGCAGCTGTTACTGAGTCAGCAGCACAGGAAACTGCAGCTGTTACTGAGTCAGCAGCACAGGAAACTGCAGCTGTTACTGAGTCAGCTACACCTGAAACTGCAGCTGTTGATGAGTCAGCAACACCAAAAACTGCAGTTGATTCTGAGTCAGCTACACCTGAAACTGCAGTGGTTGCTGAGTCAGCAGCATCGGAAGCTGCAGCTGTTTCTGCGTCAGTCAGCAGCACTGGAAACTGCAGTTGTTGCTGAGTCAGCAGCACCAGAAACTGAAGCTGTTTCCGAGTCACCAGCACATGTGGATGGACCAGTGACAGATACAGTGTCTAAGCCTCCTGTGGAAAACAAAAGCGATCTGTCTGCAACTCCAACAACAGAAACAGCTGTAGCCACAGAGGATAATATCCAAACAGTACCGCCGCAACCGCCGCCAGAAACTAGTACGACAACAACAATGAAACCAACAGAGAATGCAGCAACACAGAAGCCACAAGTAACCTATCCTCCAATAAGAAGCCAACCAATTGACTTTGATTTCTTGAATGACTAAAGCCAAGTTTGCACCTAAGCTCCCGAAAATAAAAGACAACGAGAGTGTCATATCTTTTAGGTATATTAATTAATTGATCAGGCTTTGTGGTCACATTGCATTGTTTAATTTGTAGGTTCAGTTTGTAATGTGTCATTTTTTCTTTCCTTTTGTTTTCATTGCATTAAACGGTTAGTTTCATTTTTGTATTGCTTAAATGGTTAGTGTCATTCTTGTAGTGTCATTTATTGTTTTCTGATTTGTTTTCATTTCGTTAAATGGTTTGTATCTATCAATATTATTATTTATGAAATGATTTTGTCAATTTCTCATGTTTTCTATAGTTTTAGTTTATTTTACTTATTTGTCGTGTTTTTAATAGTATTAGGAAATCTTGGTTATTTATTATATGTTCAATAGTTTTTTATGTTTAATTATTAATTTTAAAATAAGTACATAAATTGTTTTTATTCAATGATGTTTTACCTTTAATCTTAACTAGATTTTGATCCGTACTTCGAAAGCGCGAGTATTATTATTCACTTTTATGTAATATATTATTTGTTTGTAGCTTGTATTTATCTTAGTGAAACTTTCTTTATAATAAATTTGACACACTCTAGAGTGTTTTTCGTAAACTATGTGTTTCTCTAACTTTGTTTTATTCCCTCTCCAATCAACATATTTATTTGACTTGTTGTTAAAATAAATGATTTTTAGAACGCAACTGTACAATACTATTATATTAATATTTTGTTTAAACAATGTGACCTATTTCTATATTAATTAAGTATTTACATTGTAATTTAAAATAAATTTTGACCCGCATGCCCGTGCGGGTGTATATTTCAAAAATATATTACTATTCATTTTTCATGTCAATATAAATAATCATATAAGTAATAGTATTTTATATGTACCATCTTATAAATAATCATATATATTATATTCTTAAAGTTTAATGTGAAATATAAAAACCTTAATTTAAGTTGGTATATAAAATTAATCTTTTTGTTGTATTTTTCTTATTTAAATTGTAAATATTTTTAATAACGGTTATTGGAAAATATTTTAGTGAAGATAAATTTTTGAATATATGCATATTCTAATATGTATATAAAATTTAAAATTTATTTTATGATTATTTTAGACAAAACAATGTTTTTAGGTAACTAGATTAGTCCATTTTGTATATTTTAAAAATTTTATAATGGATTTCCAATTTTATTAATAACATAAGCCATTAGTTTTTCTTCTTGACATACTTTTATCCATGTTTCAAAGTTTTAATTTTTTGCATTAGTTTTCTATGAATTATTATTAATTTTATGATATTTTTTTGAAAATTGAACTCTTGAAATTTTTATATTTGACTAAACTAAATAAGGTAATAATACTGTTTATTTTTTTTATATAATATACTATTTATATTTCAGTTTGTGTTTTTATTTTTACCATAAAGAATGGTAATATAGTGACATAATTGTAAATAAAAAGAAATATAGAAAGAATGTTGTTCAATTTATTATAAAAACAATGACTAAATGTTTAAATAAAAAGAAGTATTAAATATGTTATTTATATTTCTAAGCAATTTTCATTTGTTATTAATTTATTGAAAATACAATGGCTAAATGTGTAAATAAAAGAAAGTACACATCTCTACTATCCATATTGCCAAACATATCTCATTTATCCTACTATCCTTGCTTCCAAACATCTCCAATTTATATTTCAACTTTAATAATATAGATTTTAACAATGTAATAGTCTGTATTTTGAGAAGTGAATTTACTGATTTATCATGTTCTTTAGGTTTAGTCATATTTTACAATCAATTATTAATATTAATTCAATTAATTATTAGATGTCTTGCTTTCCATCATTTTAGATTTATTCTTATTTTATAATCAATTATTAGTCATAATAAAAAATTGAACGAATTAACTGATAATTTATCATTATGTCGAAAATAATTAAAAAAAACAATGATAATAACATAGTTAAAATATTTACTTTAATAATATTAAAATATTATATATATATGATTATATTATATTTGGTTTAGTAATATTAAACCGATTCTATTTTAATATATATTTCACATAATATATAATTATCCATAAATTTAAAACGAATTTCATTAATTTTACAAAATCAACATTATCTAAAATGATTATATGTTATGTTATCCAAAAATATTTTACATCATAATATTTTAAAACAAATATCAATCCATGTACAGAGTTTTATGTGTACATATATTAATGTTTTCAAGTTTATTTTAAGTAAAAAAAATATTTTATTAAAATAAGAAGTTATTATATATAATTCTTTTAATAATTTAATTGATTAGTAAATATTTCAAAAACATGAAAGTAATTTATTCTAACGGTTTTTAAATTGATATATCTATTTATAATATTTTGTAAAATTGTTAAACCCGCAATTGTGGGAAAAAAACTAGTTATTATTATTTAATAAAAAATCTCGAGATTTACGTATATGTGAGTGAACGTAACCGAATAACCAAACCATGAAAGTTCGAATTGGATTTATTGGTAGACGAAGACTTGCGAAAAATCAATATATATTTGGAAGCCCAACTTTGGCCCATTACGACCGACCCCAAAACCTCTGAATCGTCCAGAAGTATAGACCGGGTTGTCTTGTAGTTGTCTGATTGGCGATAAAGTCTTGTTAGTTGTTCCCATCCGTCCTAATCTCCTCTCTTTCTTCCCCTCTCAGCAGTATGAGAGAAGAAAAGGCTCCTCAGAGAGAGCCATGTCGCATACGGTGTTTCAGAGCGCCGTCGCCGCTCCAAAACCCTTATCTCCACTCAAGCCCTCTTTACCAATCCGTCGCTAAATCTCCACAACTCTGCCTTGTAAGCTCCGCCGCGTCAGCTTCGTCAGAGCTTCTTCATCCTCCTCCTCCCGTTGGAGATTCAGTCTCAGGTCTCGAACGATGCTTACAGATTCCATTTAGCGGTGACCCAACCCCGTCATCATCTTCCTCTATCTCAGCTTCTTCTCCAAGTGTTCAGATGTGTCCAGTTCGGGTCCGTATGAGCTGTTACCTTGGAAAAGGGGAAGCTTGACATGACCCAGAAGAAAGTCGAGTCAAGCCCTGAGGTCTCTCTCTCTCTCTCTCTCTCTATAAAGGCTGCGCCTTTTTTGTATTGTCTCTCTGTTCTCATTGGTTCATCAAGTTGGTTGTTGAGGGCTAGGAGTGTTGTTCAGTATTCTTATTGTTTCAGTATAAAGATTGATCCTTTCATTCTTCTACAGTCTCTAGCAGTATCCATAAGCTAGAGTTTAGTCCTGCTCCTTCTTTCAGATACAGTAGTGTTTTACAGATGAAAATGAAATGAAGCATAATTGGATTAGTATCTCTAGAAGATATTAAGAATAATAGTTTCCTTTGGAGATGATTTATAGGCTTTTGAAGTGATATCTTTTTTCTAATTTCATGTTTCATTTTTTAACAGATTGCAACAGGAGGAGGAGGTGGAGACATCGGGAAGAAAATCAATTTCGGTGGTGGAGATGGAGGGGATGACGACGGTGACGATGATGATGGAGATGAAGGTGGACTTTTTAGACGGAGGATGTTCCTCGCTGAGGTTAAAGAAGTCATCTTTACTTTTGTGTTGTCATGTTAATCACACGGTAATGACATTTATGTCTCTTTTTTTTTAACAGATATTTGATAGGAAGTTTGTTGATGCTGTGTTGAATGAGTGGCAAAAGACAATGTTGGATTTGCCTGCTGGTCTCCGTCAAGCATACGAAATGGTTAGTTTGTTATCCTTGAAAAGCTTTTTTCGTTTTGATGGGTTTTGGTGTGGGATGCTTGACTGACATCTGTTATGGGAACTTGTATTGTATGCAGGTTTTGGTGAGCTCAGCACAAATGGTTAAGTTCCTTGGCCATTAATGCTCGTCCTACAACAACTAGATTGATCTCCCGTGCTCTTCCTCAGGGGTTGTCTGGGGCCTTTGTTGGCAGGTAACTTTGTGTGTTATCTTCTAAAATCCATATGTTAGTCTTTTGGACATCTTCACTGTTTGGAAATATGCATGATTTTTCTTCAATGTTCGAAAACTCAGCCTAGACTGTAAATCGGTTATAGGGAAGCGAAACAATTTTCTTAGAATCCAATCCAATTGTCGCTGTCATACCAAAGCTTGACTAGGTGACTGTCTTGTGTAGGATGTTGGCGGATCCTTCATTTCTTTTGGAGCAAGCTGCGACGGTTTGGTGGGAGGTCAAAGACTCGTAAGGAAAGGTACTATCCTCGCCACATTTATATGTTTTGTTGTAGCTCCTGAATAATTTTCTCTATAATTTTTGCAGAATAAAAGAGGAATGGGATCTTGCACCTAATAAACGTTCTTACAGTATCAGCATGCAACGCAGCCGCCGTTTGGTTGCTAGCTCCAAGTCGTTCATACGGAAACACATTCCGAAAACACACTGCAAAAGCTACCGACCAACATATTTGAAACGAGCTATCCTCTGCAAAAAGAGAATCCACTCTCTTTTCTACAAGGCCGCAGAGTTGTCTATCCTTTGAGTCGCAACAGGTGCCTTGCAGGGTTCCTTGTCTAACTTTCTGGCCGGAAAGAAGAAGAATAGGTCATCATCACTTAAATCTTATATTTTCACTTGGGGCATCATCTCTGTGTATTAACTTGTTGAATCTTTTGTTCTTACAGAGTCTCTGTGACAGTCCCCTCAGTCACCACGAATGCTCTTGGTTACGGCGCTTTCCTTGGTAGCACTCTTCTTCGGCACTGCAGTGAGGTATACTATTACTCTCCTCCTCTCTCACACATGTTAAGACTTGTGAAGCCTTTCTTATAATGAACATATGGATGTATGTGGCACAGGATTATGAATGTTCAGTTAGGGGGAAAGATCAAGACAGATATGGCTAGGTGTGGAGGCAGACCCGCTGGCTCAATCAGATGGAAGGTGTAGCAAAGCCATCTTCAAGATGGTTTAACTCAAAGAATGCAATAGTCTCAGGACTACTTGGTATTAAGCAACAACAAGACTCAGCTTCAGATTCTCCTCCACCTCCAAAGGCTCGGCGAAAGAGGATTGTACGGAAGAAGGTGGCTCTGGAGGAGGAAATCAATAGAGTATGGAGCCTACCTATAATGTTGCAAAAATTGAGAAGGGAGAAGAAGGAATTAGGGATTTTTGGCCGCTGGGCGACGCTGCGACCACTTCCATGGCCTTTTTCATTTCCTCTGCTTCGGTCTGTTTTGCTCTGCTGCTCATTGTCTTTTTCGTCTCCACGTCGATCCACGTGTGCAATGCACGCGACTAATAAACATAAGAAATAGATAATATAATTATTTACTTTTCTTTTCTTTTTTTTTTTTTTTTTGAAAACAATTATTTACTTTTCTAGTAAATGGAAATTGTTAGTTTTTCCTTATTTAGTTTTAAGAAATATATGTTAAGGGATAAATCCTATAAATAACGTAGTCTGACGACAAAAGAATTCATTCATCTCAATAAAAGTTCTCTTTCAGAATTAAGCAAATACTTTTCATCTTCAAACTGGTTCTGAGAGAAACAAGAACTTACCTACAATACCACAAAAACTCCAACACCCTGTGAATTAGGCATAGCTATGGTTAAGTGTCTGACTATTCAATGGAAGAAGAGGTTGTCATCAAAGGCGATGAGAAGAGCAAGAGGAGGGAGAAGGACAAGAATACAAAGAAGAGATGATCGTGAGATTTTTTTTGATCTCATGATCGAGATCCTGAGGAGATTGCCTGCTAAATCACTTATGAAGTTCAAGTGTGTCTCAAAGCTCTGGTCTGGTCTGATCTGTTCCCGATATTTTAGCAACCTTTATCTTCTTACTAGGAACGTCTCATCATCTCCATCGCCACCGCGACCACTTGGTCTATTCATGAGTTTTACTTCTGAGTTACACTTTTATTGTGATTCAATGGATCTCTGCAACAACCCTGGAAAGTCTGACCTGCTATCATTAAGGTTATCATCGTCTAGTAATAGTGTTGAACCATCCTTAGAAGCAGATTTGAATTTACCGGGGATGGGAGGACACAGGATGGAGATTCTTCGCGGTTTGATTTTATACATTGTTTGCAGAAAAGCATGTATCTATAATCCCACAACTAGACAAAGCTTAACCTTACCCGCGGTCAAATCCAACATCTTTGCTCAACAAGAACGTCATAAACGTGTCTACTACTTTTTCGGGTACGATCCAGTTCATGATCAATACAAAATAGTATGCAGTGTTGTGCTAGGCTCAAGTCATTTTCTCAGGATAACCACCGAGTATTGGGTCTTCGTACTGGAACCCGGAGGTTTTTGGAAAAAAATTGAGCATGATGGTCAATCTCACGTGCCACAAAGACAAGGACTCTGCATCAACGGAGTTATATATTATCTGGCTTTCGGTCATACATGTGGCGATACCATTTACACTTTTGACGTTAGCTCTGAAAAATTCCATAGGATCCAAGCACCACATGAGGTGTCTAGTTTTCGTGGTTCTGTGGTTTTCATAGAGCATGGTGGGAACCCATCACTCTTTGATTATTCACATATTAAAAAAACGGGTGTGTCGGAGTTGTGGGTGTTGGAGAATAGTGGAACATGGTCGAGGAAGACTCTGGTTTTGAAGCCTTGTCAGATACATTTAGTGAAGGACATTAACATTATTACGTTGATGGTGCATGGTACGTGTCAGAACAATGAGGTTATCTTGGTGTTGCCTAATACTTGTTACCTTCTCTATTATGATCTGATAAATAATGATTTGAGAAAGGTTAATATCAATAGGGAAAGGCCACCAGACCGGAGGCCGTACATGTATATCACAGTTAAGGATAACTGTGAAAACATCATGCACTTGGAAACTTGATTATCATCTATTTGTGTTTTGCCTATAATAATGCAATTGTACTGTTTATTTTGTAAGTTTTATTTCGAAAACAAACAATCGTTTTTCTTTTATTGTTTAATATCATGATAGGACTAGTTTTGTTGATATGAGTGAATTAAGCTTGAAACTAATGATCCATGAGTCCAGTGCCGGCTTAAAACTATTTTGGACCTATGTACAAATTTTTTTTATGTATTATAGTTAGTTAAGCATAAATTTATGGACCCAAACAAACATAAATATAGACTCATTTTATCACTAAATTTAGTTATTTTTAAGATGGACCTATGGCATATGCCATATTTGCCACCCCTAGAGCCGGCACTGCATGAGTCATATATATTGCATCCAAGTAAAGAATCTGAGTGTGTTTCATCAGAATCATATATAATGCATCATATTATTTTGAAGTTACATTCCTCAGGAGGGTTTGGTACGATTTATAGAATGGTAATGAATGAATTTGGAACATTTGCTGCCAAGAAGATAGATAGGAGTTGACAAGAATGAGACCGAGTCTTTGAGCCAGAGGTTGAGATTTTAGGAAGTGTCAAACACATCAATTTAGAGAACTTACGTGAGATACTTTGGTTTCACAAAGCTTCTTGTTGACGAAGAGGCTCATTTTACCACCGTGGTAGCTGGCACTTATGGTTACCTTGCTCCAGGTTCTGTTCTCAGCTATCTTATCTGTGGAAACCGAGTATTTGCAGAATGGTAGAGCGACAGAGAAGTCTGATATATACAGGTTTGGAGTTCTTTTGCTTGAGCTTGTTACTAGAAAAAGACCAACAAACACAACATTTGTTAAAAGAGGATTAAACGTGGCTGGATGGGTATGAACCTCACAACAAGAACCGTTCTGCTTCTAATAACGAAATGTTCTTTGCTCTCAGATGAACACTTTGCCGACGGAGGAGGATCGATTAGATGATGTAACGGACAAGAGATGTGTCGACGTAGACAAAGATTCTATAGGAGGATTTGTTGAGATAAGTTGCGAAGTGTAACCCTGAGGATATGCCTACATAACCAGATGGTTCAGTAAAGATGGTGTTGGATTATTGAGGTGCATTGTAACTTGTCCACGTGTACTGTTTGAAGGCAGAAGAGACTTGAGAGAAGACTGCAGTTTTGTTACATTATTATTATTATATATATATATATAGAATATTATCACATTTTAAAAAAAAAATTAATATACTTGAATGTATTTAAAAATTGGTAATTGTCCGCAATGTTGATGGAATCAATGGATATTAAGTTGAAACTCTATTGAGTTTACATGTGTGTGACATCATTTGAATATTCAACAACCGATAAAAAATCAGGTACAACAAGGTTGTCAATAAGCACGTAAAACAACGTGGAAAAACAAAATATAGAGAAAATGACTTTGTATTCAATAGAACATCTAGTAATTGAAGAATCAGATCATAGAATAGCTAGTGTCTTTGTATTCAATTGATTGCAAGAGTGTATACAATATCTTTGCTCTTTCTACAAATAATAGATGCAATTTAAAAAAAACTGCACAATTTTTGAACAGATGTTAATTAATAATTTTGCATAATTTTCTCATTATAATTGATCAATCATCTTGGAGATGTTGACTTCAAATTGACCTATTTAAAATGCATTGGTACTAATGACAAAGTAGGATATATTATATTGCAACTGTTCCTATCAATATTTATTTTATTTTATTTTGTGTGCCTTGATATAGTTAACATAAAAAGAGAAAAAAAAAATTACCTTAGAATGATTATATCCAAATCGACGGAGTTGTTGTCTATTTCTTCTAGCAGTAGTATGGATATGTTACCAATAGTGGACATAAGTTTTCTCTTGCCATAATCATCTTCGATTAATCCAAGCTGCAACTCATAGATATCAATTTTCTCATGTTCTTTTCAATTTGGTGTTATTAGTTCATTAGTGCTATCTTTTCATGATATCTTGTTATAATTCTTAGTTTCAGTTGAGGCTTCTTTTTTGCTAGAGTTGCTCCACAGCAGAAGAACCGAGTCTTTGAGCGAGAGGTTGAGATTTTAGGAAGTGTCAAACATATCAATTTAGTGAACTTACGTGGGATGCTTTAGTTTCGCAAAGCTTCTTGTTGATGAGGAGACTCATGTTACCACTTACCTTGCTCCAGGTTCTGTTCTCAGCTATCTTATCTGATGATTCTTGGACAACAAGTAATTCATGAAGTTTATATACTTTTTGTGGAAACCGAGTATTTGCAGAATGGTAGAGTGACAGAGAAGTATGATGTATACATCTTTGGAGTTCTTTTGCTTGAGCTTGTTACTGGAAAAAGACCAACAGACACAACATTTGTTAAAAGAGGATTAAACGTGGCTGGATGCGTAAGAAAAAGAAGCTCACAACCAGAACCGTTCTGCTTCTAATAACGAAATGTTCTTTGCTCTCAGATGAACACTTTGCCGACAGAGGAAGATCGATTAGATGATGTAACAGACAAGAGATGTGTCGAAGTAGACGAAGACTCTATAAGAGAATTTGTTGAGATAAGCTGCGAGGTGTAACCCTGAGGATAGGCCTGCATAACCAGGTGGTTCAGTAAAGATGGTGTTGGATTATTGAGGTGCATTGTAACTTGTCCACATGTACTGTTTGAAGGCAGAGGAGACTTGAGAGAGGACTGCAGTTTTGTTACATTATTATTATTATATATATAGAATATTATCACAATTTTTAAAAAAAATTAGGGTTGACGACCTATTTCCACACCATAACTATCATATAATAACAATTCCACACAAATTCCGTCCTCGTCATAATTGAACACAATTTAACTATCACAACCTATTACCCCCTAATTCAAAAGATCGAAACCGTAGTCCCCTTAAACTTTAATGTACGATCTAAAACCAACACAAAGCGGTTTATTGTTGGTTAACTAACTTTTGATTAAAACATTAACCAATGGTTAACCTAATTTAACCCAAACGACCTGATTAGAAAGGTTAAACCGTTAAACCGACACAAATGGACCAATTAACCCGAATCTAGAACCAAATCCTGTAATCTGACCCAGAAACTCGACATATTTAACCCTATAATTAATAACCCAGATCCGAAAAAGAAATTGTTAACTCAAGATCGGAAATGAAAGTGAAGTTTGAGAGAAGATTGAAGTCAAAAAGAAAATATTAAAGGCTCTAAGCTACAATATATTTATCTGCAGAGAGATAGATCTATAATCATTCAAAAAAATGATAGATCTATATTTGCAGATAAACTGTGAAAAAGATGAAGTTTCATTAATAAATACGTAGGCTAGTAGTTATATAAACAATATATCTTATCTATGTGTCACAAAAATGTAATAGACTGGTGGTTTGTTCCTTTTAGAAAATTGTGCATGGTCACGAGTTCAAACCAGCAGCAATGCATTTTGTTTTTTTAATGATTTTAATGAAGTGAATACAAATAGACAATTTTGCCCTTATCTCCAACTTTTTCTGCGATTTGCAGACCCAAAATTCTGAATTTTTACTTATCTCTTTCATGATTTACAGCTTTGTTAACTGATTCTCATTAGCTTTATCCAAATATAACATACCCATATTATAAAGTAGGATTTTGCACTTGTAGTTTTGATTTTTTAAGTTTTTTCGTGTCAACCTCCATAGATTCATTGATTTTTTAAGTTTTTTAAGTAAGGCCGGTTAGATAATCCACTTGAAGCTCTGGCTTTAGTATTTGACAATACAGACATCATTAATTTCGGAGATATGAACAATCAAATTTCACAATTCAATTTTGGTTCTTGTTCTATTTGGGATTTTAAAAGATATGGGTCGGATTTTATCCGATTTATAGCTGAATCTTCCTTTGGGTCGGATTGTACCAATATAAACCAATACCAGCTGGTTTAATATCGGTTTAACATTATAAACCATTTAAACCAAGCCTCATCTTCGTCTGTGTGGATTCGGGTTTCGATCTTTCGAATTATGGGGTAATAGGTTGAGATAGTTAAATCGTGTTCAATTAAGATGAGGATGAAAGTTTGTGTGGATCTGTTACTATATGTCATCGTTAACCCTAAAAATTAATATACCTGAATGTATTTAAAAATTGGTCATTATGTTGATGGAATCCATGGATATTAAGTTGAAACTCTATTAAGTTTACATGCGTGTGACATCATTTGAATATTCAACAACCGAAAAAAAAATCAATAAGTTCCATCAAATTCAACTAGCTTGTATATCCTACCTCACCAAGGTTTCACATCAGCTTCAAGACCTTCTCACCTGGTCTCAGATACACACTCCTCTCATGAGGCAACTTCCTAGCCAAACACTTGATGAAACGCGTCCCCTGGTTGGGGGAACAGCATCGCTAGTTTCATCACGGGGTTAGCCAACAACCTCTGTTTCCTAAGTACCTCTTTTCAGTATCGTGTCCAAGTAAGGAACATCCTTGTCATCCACAAACACATCAATATGGGATCGCATCTGCACATCTGCTATGATCCTCCTCCACAGGGAAAGATCACAGCTTCGACTTGTCTTGGACTCCATCCAAGTGGGCACAAGCAGAAGACTTCTCTCTGAATGTCTTCTCGTAATATGCTCTGCTGAGATGTCGAAGAGAGGATTGTTCCCACACACAGAGATTTATGAAACTCTTTTTATACCATGCATAAGCATTCTGATTAAAACTTTTACCTAACCACCCTCTGGGTCATAAAACAATCCTCTGAGATGGATCGAGGTGGAATCAAGTGTGATTGAATCTTCTGAGGTGGAGCATAAGAAGGGAAGAGTGATTGAACCCTCTTTCTCTGCACCAGTGTAGCTCGTCGAAGTAAGGGGTAGTATTAGTATCCCTCCTCCTATTGCTGCCACAGTCCAAACACAAATAAGATATTATCACTTAAGATAAAGGCTAGTAGGATCAAAAAGAAGGTCTTTGCAGGCTCCAAAGTCATGAGGCACAAAAAAAGAAGTGATCAGCTCCTTCAGTACGGCCAGTTAAAAGCAATGAGCTAGAGAGCACTGTAATGTAATGATCATCTTCGTTTCGATGCTTAGTTTCTCTAGGTCTATGCCTGCCTGTATGCAAAACTCAAGAACCGCAGAGATTTTGGGGACAGTGAACCTCTCGTCGTGGATGATTCTCGGTTTGAGAGCACGGTCATAGAGGTGAAAACATTTTGGGAACAAGACGACATCGCTGGCTCTTCCTCTTTTCCATACATGAAACATGAGTTGCAGTTCTTGAACCGCTCCCGGGGCCTGTGCAAGTTTTAATTTCATGACCTTCGTTGCCAATGTGAACCTCAGAGCAGAATCTGAGAACAAAAGAACACAATTAACTCAGCAGCTTTTAAGCTCCAAAACTAGATAAAACCTACTAAAGTCATTGTTTTCATCATTTGTGTGCACTTCCCTCTCAAACATTTGTTAAACCGTTGACGCAATTTACAAAAAGAAACTGTGTTGCGATTTCATTTGAAAGAAACACACTACTGTAACATAAAATATGCAACACATTTATTGAGGCTAACTCGGTTGTTTCAGCCCAAGAACAAGAATGCCATATCAAACCAATATGAAAACCATGCATTACAATCTCATTAGATCATAACCTAAAGCTCCATACATGATCTCACACAAAAACTCAACAACATTCAGCATGCTTCTGAGAGAAGAAGCAGCTTCTCTCATAACCCTCGGTCTCTTATTTATACTCATCGAGACCTCTAACATAAACAAATACACACTGATCGAAACAGAGACTCTCCCTGCCTAATTCTCTTATACACTATCTCACTACCTATCAGCTAACTCAGTTGTATCAGCTAAAGAACAAGAATACCATATCACACACCCATACAAGAAGTAGAGATTACAAACTTATATAGATACATAACCTAAAGCTCCATACATGATCTCATGAATCATAGAGACTCATCAGTCTTCCTACAAACCTCAACAATAATCAGCACGTCTGCCTCACAATTCTCGTGTCTCTTATATATACTCATCGAGACCTCTAACAGAAAACACTCCGCGTGAAACAGAGACTTATCTACCTACTCTCAGACTCAGTACATATACGTTAGTACACACTATCTATGGATTATTCTACACACTCTTGAGCTAACTCAGTTGTTTCAGCTTAATAACAAACAATACAAATATCAAACTGTATCTAGCTCCAACTGCTTGAAGTAATTCAATGATTAAAATTGAGCAATGATCCATACGATTCCAGAATCTAAGCTAAAACTGATTGCATCTTTCGGAGACGATAAGTGATATTTGATGGAACTGTTATTTATAACAACAAATATTCTACTAGCTTATAAAAATTAAATTAAGTTGTTCTATTTGCAATATGATAAATTTTTGTAAAATAATTTTCAATAATTTGCATAAATGATAATAGATCAGATTTTCTAAAATGATGAAGATCGTTAGTAGATTATAGTCAAACTTGAGGTTAATTAAGTGTACTTTTATAACTTAATCAAAGTTTTGTAAATTAATTTTCAATAATTTTCTTAAATGATAATAAATAAGATTTCCTAAAGTGATGAAGAACTTTAATAAATTTTTAGTTAATCTTGAGGCTAATTAAGTATATTTTCATAACTAAATCACTGATTTAAAACTGTCATGTATGTTTTCTGTATATAAGAGGCCACTGCATTGCTATATTCTTTGACAGGAAAAAAAACACTGCATTGCTATGATTACTCTCATATTTTTTTCTTCTTAAAACCGTATTCAATGCAATATGTTTTTTTTTGTCTTTTAATCATTAAACATAGGAAATAAGGAAGAAATTCAAGAAAAAAAAAGCCAATTCTCAAAGAAAATGAATGTTCATTGATAAAAATTCTCAACAGTTTTCGAGGTTGTGTAAAGTGAACATAATGACATAACATACCACATTATTAATTGACACATTAGTATTCTCTTGCTCACTATGACATTGCTAATAGGAAATACAACTCATTTATATGCAAGAGTTTAAATATCGTTATCATAATGCACTACATGGTATAGTTTTGGGTTTTAAAACAAAAAAAAAAAAACTTGTCAAGGGAGTTGAAGTTAATAAAGAAATACTATTAATCTGATTTTACTAGAAGATTGACATGGTCGACAAATTTGACAACATTGGAAAATGCTGCATGCCATGATTGTTACTTATTCCATATGACATGTTAGACAAAATAAATCTATGCATAATTTAATTAATGTGCTGATTAATAAATTAATTTATATATCGATTGACCGGAAAAATGGTTTAAGTATCAAAAAACCCAAATTGAATCAAATGCTGCCGGTTTAGTCGGTGTATAAAGTTTGATTCTTTGTCAATTTGGTTTAGTAGAAATAGAACCGATTAATTAAAAGCAGAAGATTATTCGGTTTAGCGAGCACACATACACACTTACACTTTCTCTAATAATAATCATAAAAATTTAATCTGAACGTGTAAGAGAAGATAATTACTCAAAAGAAAAAAAAGATAACTACTCTGTCTGTGTCAAAAGTTGTAAGAGAAGGAAGAAGAGAAGACACAACCTTAGTTGATTCTAGTCGTCGTCTTTGTAAAACTAACAAAAGGTTTCTCCTTTCTCTTCAGTCTTCTCAGAAGCTTTACTGCCGATACAATTTCTCTTCCTCCAAACTCGTTTTTCCGGCCAAAGTTGTTTCCTTTTTAACTCATTTTCACTTACCCTTCTCTGTTCTGTACGGGAACGTTGCCATTTACAGGGTTTGTGCTGCCTCTGCTTCACTCTCTTTATCAAGTTCTGAGCTTTGACCGAGATTTGGCTTCAAGGGTTTGTTCGATTCTCTTCCCCGTTCGGTTTATTTGCTATTTTTGGAAGCTCTTCCGTGGGTTTGAAGAAAGTGTTGGCGATGGAGGAGGTCAAGGAGGAAAACGTGTTGAACGAGTTCAGGGTGAGGGTCTGCATAAAGCGTTGGACAAGGTTAACTCTCATGCTTCTGACATACTCGTCTTCAGTGTTCAGTGGAAAGACTTGAATGAGTATCTGGAATCAGTGAAAGGTAAATTGAAGGAGAGGTTCAGGGAGTTAGACTCCAAGGAGGTTGATTTGAAAGATCAAAGCTTTGGACTTGAGGAGAGGGCTAGAGTGGTTGAGGAAGCTGAAGCTAAGCTTGGTGATTTGGAGGTGGAATCTGATGGGTTTCGGATGGAAGTTTCTTTGCTTGGTGATCTCTCTAGGGGAGTCTAATGCTGAGGAAGCGAGACTGTCTGAGCTTAGGAGATTGGTGGAAGAGTGTGAGGCAGAGAGAATTTTAAAGGAAAGTGAGATTAGTGAGATGGTGGAATCGTGGAGACAGACTAAGATTGAGATTGATTCTAAAGATGAACAGTTAGCACAGATGGAGAGTGAACTTGAGCGATATCACGCTCAGGTGAGCGCAGAGATGGATAGGCTGAGGAAGTTGGATCAAGAAGCTGAGAGGAAATCAAAAGATCTCACGTTGGTTCAAGACAAGATTGCGGAATGTGAGAAGCTGCTTGAGGCACAGTCATCTGAACTTGTCTCTAAAGAGAAAGAGTTGGAAGCACTTAGTCTGGACATTGGCTTGAGTGAACAGAAGGTCATGTCCTTCAATAATGACATGAAGGAGGCTTGCCAACGGATGGAAACAAAAGGCAAGGAATTGGAGTATGTTCAAAAGCTAATTGAGGAAAGGAGTGCACAATGTGAGTCACTCAAGTTGTTGATTGAGGAACACAATGAACAACTTGCTTCAGCTATGATTGCGCCTGCTCTGCCACCTGGTACCAATTGTCTCTCTAGTAACATAAAGATATGCATTTTCAGTTTTGTGTGTGTTGTCTTCATCTTATTCTGTAGAACCTTGATCCCATATAATCTTAGATAAAACTAGAGCTCTATTTTGGTCTTGTGATGTTTATTGAAGTTATTTTTTATTTCTTTGCAGTCAACAGTGTGCTATCATTGGATGTTAAGCTTGAAGAACCAATCAGCAATAGTGTGGCTTCTCGCTCCTCCCCGGATGTTCAACAAGACATAACATCATCATCTCATTTGCCTAATGAAGATGCTCCTCTCAGGGACATAGAGGACTCAGCTTCTTTATCGCTGGATGAAGTCTTTACTGAACTTCGAATGTTTAAAGATCCAGGCAGGTTTGTTCTAACTTCTGTCGAGCAAGCACTCACGGATCCTAGCGAGAGAGGGGAGTTGAGTTTAGAAGAGCCTATACTAATGCCTTTGGTTTCCCTTTTGGAGGAGCTGGCACGTGTTGGTATCTCTGCTGATCCTGATCTACAGTCTGATGCAACCAAAGTGGCAGATCGATGGGTGGAGATGATGGGAGCTAGTGTTGAAAAGTCACAGCTCGAGGCTTGGGCTGTTCTGCAGTTCATTGTGGCGTTTGGATTGGTGAAAGGAACTAAACAAGAACAAACTCTACAGCTTGCCTCTTATGTTGCTCACTTTAAATATGCTCCAGAACTTTTTGAATCTCTTGGTCTAAGTCATGCCATCCCAAGTAAGTGTTACTTCTACTGCAAAAAATTAGCTACAACTCTCTCTCTGCTCTAACTTTTAAAAAACAAAATGTCTCTGCAGATTTTGTCACAGAGCTCTTTGGCAAAGGTTTATACATTCCGGCAATCCGGTTAATGTTCACCTTCAATGTGAAGAACAACTTTTCTCCAATGGAGTTGTTGAAGGTACAGATCATCAATCTCAGACGCTCAGCCAAAGAAAATAGAAGATATGAAACACAGGTAAAAGCATTTGCTCATATCATATCCATCTCTTACTTGTCAAAACTGTATATTGTTAAAAGTTGTAACCTATGTTGTGGCTTATATATAGGCTGAAGAAGCTAACAGAGATGCTGCTACAATGATGGACATAATGGAACTCATTGAAGACTTCAAGCTGGAAATTGACATGCCTGTGGATCTCATCCTCAAATTCATGGTTCCTGCATCATCTGTTCCAGTTCAATCAACTCATATGCAGGCTTCAGACACAGTCATTCAAAGCTCTTGCATCGCCACTCATGGCTCAAACCCTAGCCTTCCAACAAGCTTTGGTACGGAACCGTATCAAGCTGGTGGTTCAACTGCGTTGTTGGAAGGTCAACAACCTTCACACCACGCTGGTTCTAAACGTCCAAGGGTGGATCGGATCCTAGACCGGTGATTAGACCGTGCTCCGAACCACCATCAGGCTTTGGCAGTTTCTAGTGCTCTCTGTCTCAAGTCTAAGGCTATAAAGCTAGGTAGCTAAGTAGTAGGAAGTAGCTTAACAAGAAACAGCTTTTTATTATTGTAACTTGTCTTTCACGTTGTAGCTAACTTGTAACACACACAATGCTGCCTATGTTTTCTGATACTATGATCATCAGACACACTTGCATTTGAAATATGTCAGTGACTTGAATCATAAATACCTAGTTTATGATTCAATCCCTGCTCGCCTTGTGATATCTTGTGCAGTACGTTTGATTTTGAACTCCATTTTTCATTGAGTTGTTGAGCCTGTTTTTGATCTTTACGTTACAGAGACTTGGTAATGCTAACGTGAGGTATGTATGTTGTTCAAGGTCAATCGTGAACACACTCTGATCTGTGAGTTTTCTTTTTCTTTTTTTGCAGTTTGAGATAGTAGTGGGTCTGGGTGAAACAAAGAGGTTTAGTTAGACCATTATGGTAGTTATTTAGCCTTAACATAATTATGATAACATCTTGAGGAGCAAAAAAATAATATAATATGACAGGGAGACTCTATAAAGCAAATAAGACATTGAGGAATAGGCAGAAAGTGACGCGAGGTTTCACAGTAGCATGGAATGTGTGATTACATATCATTTTATAAATAATCTCTTCTTCTTTTGGATAGCATTTTCAAAAAATACAGTACACGATCTTGACGTTGGTAACAATCTAAATCTCCAGGAGGCAGGAGCTTTGATACAAACCTATCTCGGACATCATCTACATCCAAGACCGATCGTGTCTTCATGTTCTTGTGACAATCCAGCCTTTGAATCTCTACGTACTAGCTAGTGCATGTATAACACGTCAATCTGAATCAAGAGTCCGTGTACGTGTACTCTTCTCTTCTACTTCTTGGGTTACTAATTTAACTCCGACGTTGGAGTGATAAGGCACATCGAACTTGTAAAGCTTGAGATTACAGATACTAGATGCCATAACTCTGTTCTATGTACATTTTTATATCTACACTAATATATGGTTTTGCTTAGAGGTATATAGTACTATATGATCAGTTTGCCACTTCCCTTATACTATAGCATTTTCTAATCAGATACCGTAACAAAATTACGCGACCTCGATGATGATACAGTCTATCCTTCCTAGACACAAATTAATGAAAATTAGGATTGGTGACCAGTAGCTAGGTTACCTCGTGATGCCAGTGATTTGATATGTAAATTGGCTTTTTGTCTTGTATACAAGCCATATTTCATTCTAGGGCCTTTTATTCAAAAAAAAAAAAGAATTTATTTATTTATTTTGTATGATAACAATTTAATAGAAACTGTACTTGAGGCTATGCATGTGACTATGCATGAGCTATCATCCCGCAGCAGAAAACTCATTCAAACGAGAATTAAAGCATTTTTTTTTACTTCAAAGCCAACTACAGTAAGAGTTAAATACATGCAAGTCATATATGTCCAGCTCTGGATGTCTCTTGGAATTTTCCAGTTTTCATGTATAAATGGTTTGTCGCTTTCTGAAAAGGAGCCAAAGAGTTTTTGTACTCGTTCTCATTTTAATAAGTTTTCGTTTTAAAAAATTGTTTCTGTGATTTATTTTGGGAACAAGATATTATCCGTTGTAGAAAATGTTCTTTCAGAAAATTTGTATATATGTTAATTTTTCAAGAAAAAGAAAGCTACGAATTTGATGAAGGACATTGGATGGACAGTCCAGTAGAGCCAATGCTATGGTGTATGGAGACTTTAATGTTGCTAAGATGTATGCACTTTGGAACCATATATATTACTCCCTCCGTTTCTAAAAGATCTATGTTCTAGAGAAAAATTTTGTTTCAAAAAGATACATTTTTCATATTTTCAATGCAATATTTGTTAACTAATAATGAAAAATTGTGAAGTTCAAAAACATTAATTGCATTTTGTGAAGTCTTATTGGTTTAAAAGTATAGAAAATACTATAAAATTGTAGAAAACTATGCATTTATACCTAAGTTTTAATATCCCTTTCTTATTAATTGAGAAACATTTTGAAATAGTAACCTTAGTTTTATAAGTTAATTACATACAAACCTGCTGATGTGACATACTTACATTCATTTTCAGCCATGTTTTAAGAAGATCCTTTAATTACTAGACAATTTACAAAACCATGCCACTGATCAAAAATGAACGACCACATAACATATATATACTTTATGTTTCATTTAAACATATTATAAAACGCAGTGTATTGTATAATCCTTATTCACGGCTTCTGTATTTGAGAATGGGTCTCTACCAAAAGTATTCTCTAATGCGGTTTACCTATGTACATATTGACCGATTATATACTTTTTCCAAAAAAATCGTTACACATAGTATGTGTTTATGATAACTTGACCAACGTTTATTTTATTAACAAACAAAGTAAATCAACGACAATATATGTTCCAAGTTTTTTTTACGTTTACTAAAATTTAGTTGTCAATTACAAACATTAACATATCATTTTGAATTTATCATACTGTGAACTTGGTTTCGTTCGTGTATAGAAGTTCAAATTTATTTTTATTCTAAATTTTCTATATATTTGTATATAAAGTGTATCCGTATTCAACATATATTCATATTAAAATTATACTTTTTGTATAGGTTATCATGTATATGCATGGCCTTTAGATAGATAAGATGCGATGTCAAAAAAGGAAGATAGATGCATCCAATTAAAATTTTGCATTACGTCAAGATTTAAATTATGGAAATAAGGTAATTTTATATTCTACAATAAATTTGCGTGTAAGACTAATTGGAGAAGTAATGAAGCATTGATTGAGAAGGCACATATCAAGGATTGAAGAAAGAAACTTATATCTTACTGCGAATATATTGTGTCCAAGTTAATGTTTTCCAAATTTTACCAACCTTGAAATCTTTTTTGAGTCAACTCAATATTTTATATTGAAGACCAACTAAATTTATTAATTTTTTTATTTATTTATTGAATATTAATTTACAGTTTATATTGTTTTATTAACACAATAAAATAAAATTAAAGTGACACATTTATAACATATTTTATAATTATGGCCTATTTATAATTGGTAACTTTTAACTACTAAATATTATACAAACCCATTTGGGATCCGCATAAGATTGAGCAAAGATTAATTATTGTTTATTTAGTTAATCCCAAAATTCTTTTCAATGAAATGTACATTTTAAAATTTTCAACTTATTATGTAATTTATGTTACAAAATAAGATATATTTCATGTAAAATTATGTATTTTTTAAACTGAAAATATGTATATTTCATAAATTTAATAATCTCACCCGCGCAAAAGCGCGGATCTTAACCTAGTGTTTTATTAAAAAGTGTGCAAATTCTATAATATGGACCTTTTGGAAACAGAGGGATATATATGCTTTAGTAAGACATAAATGCGAAAACGTGAGGAAAGCTAAATTCATACATAAAAACTCATTTAGACAATAATGTGGTCAAAGAATAGACATTATAACAACCGTTATATAAACAAATATTCTACTCTCTTATAAAATTAAATTTAAATTGTTCTATTTGCAGTATGATAAATTTTTGTAAAATAATTTTCAATAATTTGCATAATAAATGATAATAAATCAGACTTCCTAAAATGATGAAGAACATTGATACTAAATTCTTAGTCAAACTTGAAGCTAATTAAATGGACTTTCATGACTAAACGAATTTAAATATCGTTATCATAATGCGCTACATGATACAGTTTTTTTTTTAAAAATTAAATATTGTATTAAACCACCCGAGAATTGGAAATCGGATTACGGATACAAACGCGTTTCGAATAAAAGCACCAAAGTCTAAATAGTACAAGCTTAGCTTCGCTCACCCAGTAAACCCGGCATAATCCGCTAATTTGTTTTTCAGAACACTTTAATATCGGTAGCCGTTCTCAACCATTGACGTAATCCTCGGGAAATTGAGGTTCTCCACGTTGCCGTGGATGCCGGGAGTTCCCTTAACGTCTCCGGAGTAGCTAGTTCCCGACAATCTCCACGAAACTTATACCTTCTCCGTCTATGAAGAGCAAGACGACCATAGGGAATGTTTTCAAATACATACCTCTGCCTTGCGAATGCCACCAAAGCCGCCATGTATGAAACGCCACTGACGCCTAAAAACGCATCCCAAATCGAGCAAGCGCTCGCTAATGCCGCCTATGAACCTGCACAAATGCGGACTGAAGCCGACACCACTCCCATCCTAGCTTGTCTCAGCACCTATAAGGAAAGTTCAACTTCGCCACCGCACAACTACAGTAGCATATGCGGTCGTCAGATGCAAGCAAAACCAAATGGAGACACCGAGGCGGGAATGACAACCCGAGCCCACCTCACCATTTGTGACCTTTGAGAACCAAAGGCCATTTACGAACCATTAAGACCCAAATCCGGTGTCAATGGAACAAAGCCGAGCAAATGAAGAACGAGATCCATCCGAGAGACGTAGACGTCAACGAAGGAATAGCTAAAGACAGAGCAGTGAAGAAGGAAACTGAAATGAAGTGTTTGAAACATGATGTCCACAAACCGCCATAGACGACAACTTGCTATAAACAGCAAGCACATTCACACGGGCCGGAACTAGGAAGCACTCCATCTCCTACTGCGAGCAACGACCCAAGACCCACCTCCGATCTGACGAAGCATCGGAGTTCATTTGGCTACCGGAAGAAAAGAACTCAACCACTCCGACGCCGGAGAGACCGAAGAAACCATCCCCCGTAACCGAAGTGAGACCAATCGAAACCTTAATAGAGCTTCTAGAGGCCAAACAACCGTACCTTTTGTCAACGGCGCCAAGCTCCGGGGAGATCGAAAACGGAAAATCGATCCACGCCAGAAACCCTAAAAGCCGACTACCCGCCACGAAGACCACTCCTTATCCTCGCCGCAAAGCCACCAATAGCAGAGACGTCACCGGAGATGAAAGGCCTCGCATGCGGCTTCTCTCCGGGAAGAAACTCTACCGCAGAATCACAAGCATATCGAATAAGGAGGTGGGGATCTGACGAACAGCAAAGAGAAGATGAGATTGAGGGGTAGAGGTGGTCCTCCGACGCCACGCGCTGCCGGACACCGGAGACTGCTTGAGTTCAAATGTTGGTGTTCGCGAGAAAGAGTAAAGGAGGAGAGAGAGGAGGTAAACAACTTTTGTGTATGAGTAAAAAAAATGATACAGTTTTTTGGGTTTTGAAACAAAGGAAAGCTTGTGTAGTGATCTGATTTTACTAGATGAACGGTATGGTCTACTGACTTGACAATAGAGAAGGCTGCATGTCATGATTATTTCTTATCTCATATGACATGTCAGTAAAAATTATCACATCATATGTGTGGATTAATAAATCAATATATATATTGATTACATTCAAAATATCAGAGGAAAATGGTTATGTGGCAAAAAAAACAAACAAATAGAATTAACTGCTGCTGGTTTAGTCGATGAATAAAGTTTTATTTTTCTTTGTCAATTTGGTTTAGTAGAAATCGAACCGATAAATTAAAAGCAGAAGTCGGTTTAGCGCCTACAACTACACTTGCTCTAATAACTAAAAAGAAAATAAATAATCTGAACGTGTCTCTGTCAAAAAATTGCAAGAGAGGAAGAAGGGAAGACACACCGTTGATGCTCATCGTCGTCTTCGTATAAAGGTTCCCTTTTTTCTCTTCTTTACTCTTGTTTACTCTTCTCAGAAGCTTGACTGCTCGATACAATTTCTCTTCCGGTTGTTGATTTTCGACTAAAAGTTGTTTCCTTTTTAACTCATTTTCACTAATCCTTCCCCTGTTTTGTACGGACGTCGCCATTTTTAGGGTTTGGTGTTGCATCTGCGTCTCTCTTTCTAAAGTTTGGAGCTTTGGCTGAGATTTGGCTTCAAGGGTTTTGCTCGGTTCTCTTCCCCCGTTTGATTTTTTTTTTGCTATTTTTGGAAACTCTTCCGTGGGTTTGAAGAAAGTGTAAGCGATGGAAGAGATCAAGGAGGAAAACGTGTTGAACGAGTTCAGGGTGAGGGGTGAGGGTCTTCGTAACGCGTTGGACAAGGTAGACGCTCATGCTTCCGACATACTTATCTTCAATGTTCAGTGGAAAGACTTGAATGAGTATTTGGAATCAGTCCAAGGTAAAGTAAAAGAGAGGTTCAAGGAGTTAGAGGCCAAGGAGGTTGAGTTGAAAGATCAAAGCTTTGCACTTGAGGAAAGGGCTAGAGTGGTTGAGAAAGCTGAAGCTAAGCTTGGTGATTTGGAGGTGGAATCTGATGGGTTTCGGATGGAAGTTGAAGCAAAGAAGAAAGAACTTGACTTTCTTACGAAACAGTTGGTGATTTCTCGAGGTGAGTCTAATGCAGAGGAAGCGAGACTCTCTCGGCTTAGGACACTGGTGGAAGAGTGTGAGGCAGAGCAAATGTTAAAGGCAAGTCAGCTTAGTGAGATGGTGGAATCGTGGAGAAAGACTCACGCTGAGCTAGGTCTGAAAGGTGAACAGCTAGCAAAGATGGAGTCTGATCTTGAGAAATGCTGCGATGATGTCAGCTCAGAGACGGAGATATTGAGTAGAACTCAAACTCGCAGGAGACAGTTGGATGAGGAAGTTGAGAGGAAGACAGAAGATCTCACGTTGGTTCAGACCAAGCTTGTGGAATGTGAGAAGCTGTTGGAGGCAAGCTCCTCGGAACTGATAAAGACTCAGGGTAAGCTTGAATGCAAGAAAGAACAGTTAGGAGAGATGGAAGCTGAACTTGAGAGGCATCTTGTTAAGGTCAGCGCAGAAAAGGAGCTTTGGGAAAGGACTCAGACTCACAATAGAGAATTGGAAGAAGAGATAGAAAGAAAGAGGAAGGATCTTAAAATGGTTCTTGATAAAATTGAGGAATGTGGGAGGCAGTTAGAATCGGTGGAAGAGCAATTAGATTCCCAGCAGAAGCTGCTTGAGACACAGTCATCTGAGCTTGTCATTAAAGAGAAAGAGCTGCAAGCACTTAGTCTTGACATTGACTTGAGGGAAGAGACGGTCATATCCCTAAACAATGACATGGAGGAGACTTGCCATCAGATGGAATCAAAAGCCAAGGAGTTGGAGAACGTTCAAACGCTGATTGAGGAAAGGAGTGCGCATTGTGAGTCACTCAAGTTGTTGATTGAGGAACACAGTGAAGAGCTTGTTTCTAAAGAGAAGCGACATGATGAGATAACGGATACTATCCGTAAGTTATCCTTGGAGGTTGTCTTTCAAGAGAAGACATTGGAAAGAGCTCAAGCTTTTATTAAAAAGCTCTCTCAGAAACAAGATTCAGCAGAGAACGAAGTGGATTGGACAGAGAAAAAACTGGATTCGACTACAAGACGTCTAGAAAGATGCATTGCTAAGCATAAGTCAAAGAAAAAAGACCTTCGCTCTGTGAAGGATAGATATAGAGAGTGCCTCGAAGATCTGGATATCAAAGAGAAGGAGTTGAAGTCTGTACAATCAATACTCAGTGAGTTAAACGAACAAGTTGAGGAAGGAGAGAAGAGAATGCAACATTTGAATAGCTGCAATGAGGAACTTAACAGACAGCTCAAGTTGAGACGAGAAGAGGCTTGTTCGATCAACAAGACGATCATGGAATGCTCCGGTGAGTTGAAGGCCAAGAGGAAACAGTGTGATCAGGTTCAAAGCTCACTTGCTGATCTTATTGCTGAGCACAAGTCAGAAGAACGCCAACTTAACTCTGTAAAACAAAAGATTCAAGGCAGATTGAAAGACTTCCAATCTAAAGAGGAGGAGCAAGCAAGGTTAAAAGCATCATTGACGGAACGTGAGCAAGGGCTTGAACTGAAAGAGAAAGAGCTTAGTGCTCGGGAGGCAAGGATTGATACTAAGGCTCAGCAACTGAAATCAACAGAACTGAAGTTGGTAAAATCTTCTAAGAAAACTGAGCCGAAAGCAAAGAAACAAGGCAAGACGGTTCAACAAGTTGACTTGGTACGAGATGCTAATGTATGCGACGAGAAAACTTTGGAGTTACTCTTACGTGGGCATCTGATGAAACGTGATCAGCTTCACCTCGATGTTCTGTCTTCTGTTAAAAGATCTCCTGACCCGGCAAAGCTTGTGTTAGACACAATAGATGGGCTGTACTCTGCTCATCAAAGGACTGCATTTACAAATCTTGATCCAAAGAGTGTTCAAAGGAGTAGCATCTGCTTGCTGGAATGCTTGATGGATATCTCTCCAAAACCAACAACTGAAGTACAAGGAGTAGCTATCAAGTTTGCCACTGAATGGAAGAACACAAGTCTGGTTAAGGCAGATAATCCAGCGGAGGTGTTGGAGTTTCTACACTTTCTTGCTGCATTTAGTTTGGCATACACTTTTGATGCTGACCAAGTCCAGAGTCTTTTTGATGTGGCCTTTCTTTGCAAATACGGTCCGAGTCTATGCAAGGCTCTTGGAGTATCAGCTCTAGCACCACCTGGTATGTTTTCTCAACAACGTATAGTAACATAAAATACTTTTACTGATTTTGTGTGTGTTACCGTTAAATTGTTCTATCAAACCTGGTCCCATATAGTCTAGATATCAGATTCTGCTACAAGAAAAACACTAACTACACATTTGATCATTATATCTGTCTGCTACAAGCAACAGACTATCAAGCTCTATTTTTATCTTGTCATGCTTATTGAATTTTTTTTTTGCAGTCAATAGTGTGCTAGCACTTGGTATGTTTTCTCTGTAAGGTCTCAAAAATCAACGTGTCTGTAGTAACATTAAGATACTTTTACTGATTTTGTGTTTGTTACCATTAAAATTATTCTTAAGCCTGATCCCATATATTCTGATACCTGATTCTGCTACAAGCAAAACAATACCAAAGACTTTAGACCTTCAAAAATATCATTTGAGTTCTATTGTAGTCTTGTGATGCTCATTGATTTTTTTCCTTGCAGTAAACAATGTGCTATCATTGGAGGATAAGCCTGAAGAGCAGCCCCCTGAAGTACCGATCAGCAACAGTGTGGATTCTCGCTCCCCGGATGTCCAGCAAAACATAGCATCATCTCATTTGCCTAATGAAGATACTCTTAGGGACTTTGAGGACTCAACTTCTTTTTCGCCGAATGAAGTCTTTACTGGACTTTCAGCGTTCAAATCTCCAGGAAGGTTTGTTCTAAATGCTGTCGAGAATGCACTCACGGATGCTCGTCTGAGAGGGGAGTTGAGTTTAAAAGAGCCTATACTTGTGAATTTGGTTCCCCTTTTGGATGAGCTGGCACGTGTTGTACGCTCGACCGATCCTAGTCTACAGAATGATGCAACAAGAGTAGCACTTCGATGGGTTAGGATGATGGGAGCTAGTGTTGAAAGGTCACCACTCGAGGTTTGGGCTTTTCTGCAGTTCATCGTGGCGTTTGGATTGGTGGTGAAACTGCCTAACAAAGATAAAACTTTACAACTTGCCTCGCATGTTGCTCACTTCAAACATGCGCCAAAACTCTTCCAATCTCTTGGTCTAAGTCATGCCATCCCTGGTAAGTTGTATTTTAATACATTTGTTGCCTTTGTGTGTGTGTGTGTGTGTTTAACACTAAACTCTTCTTATGTCTGCAGATTTTGTGACACAGTTACTTGACAAAGCCATCTATATTCCTGCAATCCGTTTTATGTTTTTCTTCAATGTGGAGAACAGCTTTTCTCCCATGGAGTTCTTGAAGGAACAGATCATCAATCTCAGACGCTCTGCCAAGGAAAAGAGAAGACATGAGGTTCTATAGCTTGTTTCGATCCATCTCTTCTTTGTCAAACTGTATATTCTCATTGATTTTGTTAAAAGTTGTAACCTATGTTGTTGGCTTATAGGCTGAAGAAGCTAACAGAGATGCTGCTATACTGAGGGAGATGATTGAACTCATTGAAGACTTCCAGCTGGAAATTGACATTCCTGTGGCTCTTATCCTCAAGTTCATGGTTCCTCGAGAAATTGTCTCATCATCATCTGTTCAAGCTCAATCAACGCATATGCAGGCTTCAGAAACAGACATTCAAAGCTCATACATTGCCACCGATGGCTTAGATGCCAGCCTTCCAACAAGCTTTGGTTCGTCACCAACTCAACCGACACCAAATCAAGCTGGTGGTTCAACTGAGTTCCAAGGCCAATCTTCACATCAAGCTGGTATCAAACGTCCAAGGGTGGATCCTGAGGGTTCTAGACCGGTGATTAGACCTTGCCTCAATCCACCACCCGGCTTTGGCAGATTCTAGTGCTCTGTCTCAGGTTTAAGGCGATAAAGCTAGCTAGCTAAGTAGTAGGAAGTAACTAACAAGAAACCGCTTTTGTCTTTTGGGCTTGATATGTCTCGGCTGTTGGTTAGTAGTAACTAGCTCCATGGTCTGTCTCTTAAGTAAGAAAAAAATGCAGAGGGTTCTTTTGGTTTCAAAACTTAGACAAGCTCAAGTGTTTTAGGGCCATGTTGATGTGGAGTTTGAAAACATCTTTCTCTCAGAAAATTTATGTTTGTAATCAACAGTGACACTTGAACTTGATTAATCAAATAAAAATTTCAGTTAATAAAAATTACAATCACATAAATACCATAAAACCCCCATAAAATAAATTTATACTCCATATAGGTACATGTGATGGTGAGAAGACTGTATATTGTCATTGATTTTGTTAAAGTTGTAACCTATGTTGTTGGCTTATAGGCTGCAGAAGCTAACAGAGATGGTGCTACACTGAGGGAGATGATGGAACTCATTGAAGAATTCCAGCTGGAAATTGACATTCCTGTGGCTCTTATCCTCAAGTTCACTGTTCCTCGAGAAATTGTCACATCATCATCTGTTGCAGCTCAATCAACGCATATGCAGGCTTCAGAAACAGACATTCAAAGCTCATGCATTGCCACTGGTGGTTTAGATCCTAGCCTTCCAACAAGCTTTGGTTCGCCGCCAACTCAACCTGTTAACGTAGAAGCGTATCAAGCTGGTGGTTCAACTGCGTTCCACGGTCAATCTTCACATCAAGCTGGTTCTAAACGTCCAAGGGTGGTGGATCCTGAGGGTTCTAGGCCAGTGATTAGACCTTCTTCAATCCACCATCAGGGTCTGGCAGTTTCTAGTGCTGTGTCTCAAGTTAAAAGCTAGCTAGCTAAGTAGTAGGAAGTAACTAGCAGAAAAACAACTTATTGTCTTTTGGTCTTGATACTTGGTTAGTTGCTCCATGGTCTCTCTTAATCTCTCTTTTGCTAAAAAAAAAAACATATACAGAGAGAATCCTTTTGGACAAGCGGGGACATGCTAAAAGTGATATGGAGTTTGAAGGTACCTCCTACAAATTTCTCTGAGCAAATTTTTATTGTAATCAACAGTGACACTTAAAACTGAATTAATCTTTTCCACTAGTGGCATGCTAAATACAAAGATAATGAACTTGAGACTTAAGTGACAGCTAAATACAAAGATAATGAACAGAAACGAGAGAAGAAGAAAAAAAAAGACTAAAGAGTATCATCTTTTGACTTCATGCATAAACCTGATAGATAATGGAAGGTCATACCTAAAAAGTTTTGACAGCTAAAAGTTTCAGTAGAGATAGGAGAATAACAACTACACATATAGCTTCATGCTACACTGAAACGAGAAAAGAAAAGAAAAAAGGAGACTCAAAAGTATCATAACATTTTAGCTTCATGCTTAGACCTGATAGATAAAAAGGCAATGATGGTGAGCAATGTTTGACTTTGCTTTTAATTACTCTTGACTGTAATTTAAGTCCACAAAAATAAATTAATTACACATAATCATTAATTTTGGAAATAGTATAATACTAATTGCTTTTTTTTTTATTGGTTCAAAATACTAATTGATTTTGGAAATCCAAACAAATATATTAGTATCTAGTTTCTTTTCATCCATTATCTACGCACATTCAGACGCCACGACAGAAGAGCAGTTAGAAAGCAGACGATTCATATCAAGTTCGTGTTCGTGTTCGTGTTGTGTGAATTTTTAGTTTCGGTTTCTGTGGTTTTGTTTTTTTAAATGGGTGACTTGATGGAGAAGGCAACGAGTAATCTAGCCCTTGTCGATCTAAGCAAACACAACTTCCACCGAACCCTAGATTCTCTCCAGGAAAAAGCTCATTCCCTTCTCCTGCTTTCGATCCAATGGAAGGAGATCGAAGGTCATTTCGATTCAACGAAAAGCCTTCTCGAAGAGAAGGTGAAAGAGCTTCGAGCACTGGAGGAATCACTCAATGGCCGAGCTATGGAACTCGAGAACAAGGAGAAGGAGCTTTCTGCAGTTCACGACTCGTTCGAAGCCAGAGTGGATGAGTTTGAGAAGATGGAGGTGATGTTTCACTCGGAGTGCAAGGAAGCTATGGAGAGAAAGAAGGCAGAGTTTGAAGGGTTTACAAAGAGAATCGAGTCCTTGGAGAAGGAACTAGAGCAACAGAGAGATCTGCGGCATGAGTTCGAGCCACTGGTTTCACTCTTGGCTAAAGACACAAGCCGGTCAAGTGCTATAAAAGGTCTTGAGAATGGTTTGGTTAAGAGAAACCAAGCCTTGGCGAGATTGATTCCGTGTCTAGACCCTGCAAAGCTTGTTTTGGATGCTATACAAGAGTCTTTCAAAGATTTTAATAGTGATGGCGTTGTTAAGAGTTGCATCGTTTTGTTGGAGAAACTGATACAGATGAATCTACCTATCACACGTGAGGTGAACCAGGAAGCGACTCAGCTTGGTATTAACTGGATAAGCAAGGCAAAAGCTAACACAAACAGTACTGACTCTTGGGTGCTATGTTGCTTGTTGTTTCTGGCTGCTTACGGTTTGGTCTCTGTGACTACTCCTGAGGTGCTTTTAAAACTTTTAGAGCGGTTCCTTCTGCATGATCAGGCGCCCAAACTGTTTCGGCTTCTGCGGTTACAAGATAGTGTTTCTGGTAATGCCTACTTTGACTAGTTCTTGCTTTTTTTTTTTTGATCTGAAACGTTTTTTGTGAATTGCTATTGCAGGTGTTGTTGAAACTCTGAAGAACAAGGAAGAGTACTTAGCGGTACTGAGATTCATCTGTGAGTTCAGGTTATACAAGCTTTGTCCAGGAGAGAGACCTGGATCCCTTTTGCAAGAGTACTTGATTTCCTCAGATAGAGCTGCTCGACTACCTTTTGGAACTGACAACTTAATGGAGGCGCAGGTAAAAAGCTTAAACTCTTTCACTCTGGCTTGTGATGTGTGTTTTTCATCTGTGAGATGTAAGCTTGTGTTGACTTGTTGTAGAAAGCGAGGAGGGAGAAGATAAAAGCTGATGCAACCATGGCCCTTGAGTGCATCCTAGAGAGGAAAGCTGCGCATATGTTCCCTCCTAAGATTCTTAACAAGCTCAGTCTACTTAAGAACGGTGAACCAGCAGCCAAGAGAGCAATGGAACCAGTTCATAAAAGTACTGAGAGAAGACAAAACACAACCAACGCTGTAGGGAAACTTAAAGCTGAATCTGTCACTCCATATGAACAGAAGCAGCCTGAAGCCAAACGACAAAGATTAACCGAAACCACAGCTCCTTCACAGCCAGATGCCAAAGAAACTCATCCATCAAGCTCCGAAGCTAAGCCAAACAATCTCTGTAGCTCCATTAACCCTGACATGTTAAGGGAGTTACTAGAAAAGAAACCTCTAGAGCGTGATCTATCCAATGCTTTCAGATGCACATCAGATCCAGCAAAGCTAGTTCTAGACACATCTATGTCTCTAACTCCTACAAACCCTGAAGGAGGCCACCAGTTCAAGCTTCTAATAACTTCAGATAGCTGCAACTTATTGTTGGACCAGCTGAAAAAGCTCCAAGCTCAAATTGGAAACCCTGTAAAAGGAGATGCAAAGAAACTTGCTGTTTACTGGAGAGACAAGATTACAAAGAATAAGACTGATGAACTTGAAGTCGTTTGTTACCTGAAGTTTCTAGGTATCTTTGGAATAGTGTCAGAGTTCAAGACCAGTGACCTTCTAACTCTACTGGAAAGTTCTTATTGGCAAACCGTATGTCCTGATCTTTGCCAGTTTCTTGGTTTGGACAATGCCATCACAGGTGATTATGATTCCTTGTTCTTTACTTCTCTCCCACCATTGTGAATCTCTCTGAGGATAGTACTAAACATGTATGAATTTTATGAACAGGTTTCATTCAAAACGTCATAAAGACTGGTCATCGTTTCAAGGCAGTTAACTACATATACTCATTTGGTATGGTTCACAAGTTCCATCCTGTTTCCGCTATTATAAACGATTCACTGAGGATTACAAAGGAGTCTGCAGAGAAGGCGTTTAGAGACGCAGAGAACGAACCTGCATCACAGGTAAAAGATTCGTGTTCTTTCTTTGTTCTTACAACTCAAAAGAGAGTTTTGTTGTAACAACAACAGCGCATACTTTACAGGTTGCTGCCATAGACAGGCAGATCAGATCACTAAGAGCCGGCATCAAATGCATAACGCGTCACAAACTCGAATCAGAGTTCCATCTAGGAGACCTAGAGGAGAGGATCAAGTCACTTTTGAAGCTTAGAAGAAACGTATGTGGTACGGCAGAACCACCAAGATTATTAGCAGGGGTTGGTTCTGTCAGCAGCAGCAACAACACACGTTTGGAACATTCAACAACAGATGTTTCCTCCTCTGCGAGCAAACCGGATTCGAGAGGACAAAAACGCAGTCAGAGCTCAGTACACGTTGCTTCTCACGCAAGCAATCACTTTCCTGAACATGGATATTCACTAAATCAGAGACTGGCTTGGCCGGTTGATCATTACAGCAGAGGTTTCAACTCTGACTACAATCACAACCGGTGGATACAACCAGAGGGACCTCCTCAGGATAACCAATATTATCAACAGTATGATCCTTTTCACAGGAATCAATTCTAAGTGTATTATAGCTTCGTGTGTGCTTTCTTTTTGTTGTTTGCAGCAGATTTTCTAAGAGTCATGCTCTTTACTAATCATTGCATCAGTTCTTTTTAATCAGATATTTATGGGCTAATCATTGCACTAGATCTTTCTAATCGACATGTCATGTAATTATTGATATTGCGCAAGATACCAAATGGTCACGAACTAACAGTTTTTGCTAGTCAGATATTTATGTACTAATCATGCATCTGTTTTTCTCTAATTAGACATTTTGTAATCATTGCATCAGATCTTTCAACACTCTGACGTTCAAGTGTCTGTAAGCTCACGTTAGATTGAATACATGATTAGATTTTCCAAGATTTCCAGAGATTTATCTGTGATCAGAGGATAGAGATTAATCTGTGGTATGAGAATTAGTATTAGTATTCACTCAATAGTCTCAAAAAAGGATATGAAAGAAAAGTGAAAAAATTTCACAAAAAGCTTTTCAAATGAGAGGCTCCTTTGTCATTTGTTATTCTAATGATTGATAAACTTTTTACCACTAAATCTTAGTTTCATTATTAAAATATTTTAAAGTATTAATATTTTTATGAAATATTATTAAAGTTACTTATTTTTAAAGAGCATTGATGTATTCTTTGTTTCCGTCACGGTCTAAATACAAAGATTATGTCAACTTTTTTTGTTGGTCAACGTCAACCTTTATCATACCATCAAGGGTATAAGATTGTTGTTGCGGTCAACTAAAATATATATTCTATGGTAAATGTATTTGAAAAATTTAATGGAAAATTTATAGAATAAGTTCTTACGATTTAAGCCGTAATTTGAAGATAATTCTTTATATCATTTATTTATTAGATATGTATGTAAAATCTATTGATACTATATATTTAGAAATATAATGTTCGTTAAATTTGAAAGTATATTATTGTATTGACAAAATGGCAAAGTATACTATTTATTGTAATTCATATTACAATGGAGGAACAAACTTTTTTATATTCCAATATAATTTTCTCAACATTTTTATATAGTGATATAAAAATAATTGGAATTTTCATTATCTTTTGTTAATAGAGTTTGTTCCAATTTATAAAAATGATTTTATTTATCTATATGATATGAAAATGATTATGGTTTTATTATTTCTATCGGTAAAAATTTTGGTCTTTTTTGTGCATTCTCATAGAAAGATTAAAAAACCCAAGAAATTTAAAGGAATTAGTTTCTATCAAATTGAATTGTATTTTTAAAAATCTAAAACGAAAGAATTAGACAGATGTAGTAAAATCATCATCAAATCATTTAAAATATTTCAAAAATTATGATTTATATCTTCAATTGAACTTTTTCAAAATCAATCAAATTTTTGAATCAAATAGCACATCCTAAATCGATGTGAAGTTTCAAGACTTCGACAAAATTTTCCAGACAAACTTAGGGGGGTTATTGGAATCAGAATTTGGAAGGAATTTAGTGATTTTAAAAGTTGACAGATTTTTAGAAGTTAAGTAGAGTTAACAAATTTCTATCAAATACTTTGTATTGATTTCAACAGATTTTATTAATTATCATGGATTTGCATAATATATTTTTTCAAAATATTTATAGTTATAAGGCAATGTATACAATCTCTCTAGAACTTTTCCAAAAATAAAATCTCGAAAAAACCATATATATATAAACATCAATTGATACAAGGATACACATTTCTCATTTTCCTTATGTTTCGTGAGTTCCTCTTCTTATTGGTTTCTTGTGATAATAATCAGTCTTATTTTCTTTGACTTTTGTGATTTTTTCGAAACACTATTCTAGTTATCGTATGAGTTATATTTCTTCACCATTATTAAATCAAACAGTTGTTTTGTCAAATATGAAACTATAAAAAAATAAATGAATTACAGATCATGTGAGTTTGGTTGCTTCACCATTATTGAGTCTCGTGTAGTGTGTTTACGTAGATAAATATTCAATATGTGTATGTTTTTCTTATTTCACCGATTTCAGAAATCTTATGAGTATAGGTGATATTTTCAAAGTCTAGTCTCATGAGTAAAAATATAAGGAATCCACTTTCCAATAACAATAGAATTTAATGGAATAGTAAAATCCATAATAACTAAACTTTATGAATAACAAAGGATTTGAGTGGAATTTAGAAGTCATCAAACCAATAACAATGGATTTTAGTAAGACTTTTAAAATCTATAAACCAATAATAGTGGATTCTCAAAATTTTAAAACTCCTTTAGAATTTTTAAACCAATAACCCCCCCCCCCCCCTTATTTTCTTAATTAATATTGACATTTAAAGTTGATTAATCAGATAAAAACATTTCGGCAATCAAAACTACAATCATGTAAATGCCATACAACCCACATTAAGTGACATGTAATTGAATTGTATTAGTGTTAAATGACCTATATCGAGGATCTAAAACAACAATAACAGTTATGAAGCTTAACTTGAGTGTATCAAACTAGTGAAATTAAGTTCTATAGGTAATAACTGATACAAATATGATAATCACTAGAATTATTAAATAAACATAATTATACATACACATGCACACAAAAATACTGTAAATTAAAAACCACAAAGATGATTTTCTATCTCTAAAAGAAGAGAACTGCAGTAATGTACCAAGACAATCTCGTTTAATAAATTCAAAACCCGTTGATACAATAACAAAACCATACCAGAATGACAAAAAGAATCCGAAGATTAACAAAAAAAAAAATTGAAGAATAAATATATTGATGAAGAAGAAAATTGCAGTAGATGTATTGGATGTGGCTTTTATCTTTTTGCTTTAAAATCTAAGCTTTAAAGTTTTAGATGTGGTTTTAATTTTTTTTTTCTGTAGAATTTTTTTTCAAAGCACTGAATAAAAACGTCTGGAGAAAATGATTGTTTTATAAAGCTAATATATATATATATATATATATATATTATAAAGTTTTAGCTGTAGGTTCAAAATTTAAAACTAAAGCACAATTGTTTTAAAAGATGGTAGAAATAAAAGAGACTATCTATCGCTTCTACAATATCTCCCAAGCAACCTAAATTACTTTAACCTTAAAGCATAATAGTTTTCAATAGATCCACCAAATGGAGAAGTAGATTTAGATGAAACGTTGATTGGTTGGTGTTGTGGTTTTAGATTTTTTATTTTAAAAAATAGGCTATTAATTTTTTGCTTTGACTTTATTTTTTCTTGTGGTAGATTTTTTTTTAAACACTTGATCAAAACCATCGAAATTTTGATTTTGAGAACTAATATATATATATACTAGGTGTTTTCATGCGCATGTGCAGTAAAAAAATTTTAAAATACTTTTTAATAGATAAACATAAATTATATTTAATTTTTAATTAATATTATAAATTTTCTTTTTATCAATATTTTAATATAAATTTAATTTAACTGAACATTAAAATCAAGATAAAAATAAATTTGTTTATCTTGAATTATATTTTAAAATGTGCATGTATATATTTAAAATTATAATCTTAGGTAGATTTTTATATCTCTTTTTTAATTAAATATATTAAATAAATATGTAAAAATGCATAATTGTCAAAAATTAAAATTAAACAATATTTATAAAATCGGTAGATATATATAAGAAACTAATGATTTTACGATTTAATTTGATTTTATGATTTAATTTTTATAATTTTCTAAAAATATGTATATATTTTTGAAATATTTTTAATTTAAATGATATTTCGAAATTTGAAATGCCATAATTGAATATATTTATTTTAATGATGATTTATGAGTTATTACCATATTTTAAAAAGTCCAAAAATATAAATCAACAATAAATGTAATATATGAGTTATTACTATATTTTAAAAAGTTTACCAAAAATATAAATTAACATTAAATATAATTTTCCATGTCATATTAATCTATAAGACATATCATCAATTTTAGTAGCCATATCACAATTATTAATCTAGGTGTTTTTCTGCACCATGTGTAGTGATGAATTTTTAAAAGTTAAATTTTATATTTTAAAATGTAATTTATTAATATTATATATTTTATTATTTTGACCAATAACTAATATAAATATCATTAATTAAGCATAAAATTAAGATAATTTTTTTGTTTAAATTATATTTAAGAATATATGTGTATATATATAAAGTTAAAATCTTGGATAAAAACATTATTTATTTCATTTGGTTAAATATATTAAATCAACTTGTACAAAATTACTAAAAATCATATAAAATTGTATAGTTATCAAAAATTAAAACTAAATAATATTATATAATTTGTAAATATATAAAAGAAACTAATGATATTACGATTTTTTTTTAAAATTCAGATAGAAAATTTTAGATAATAAAATTTTATAATTATAAAAGTAAAATTATATAATATTTCGAAATTCAAAATTTCATATTTTAATATATTTATTTTAGTGATGATTTATGAGTTATTACCATATTCTACAAAGTTTACCAAAAATATAAATCAATATTAAATGTAATATATGAGTTATTGTCATATTCTAAAAAGATTTCCAAAATATAATCAGCATTAAATGTAATTGTCCATGTCATATTTAACCATATGACATGTCATCAATCTTAATAGTCACGTCACAATTTTTTTGTGAAAATAATTGTAGAGAAGACATGTGGCAAATCACTTCTCAAATATAGACTAGGGGATATATATATTTTTTGCTTTAGTTTTCCTTTTTAAAACTAAAGCATGATTTTAATAAGTCAACAAAATATTTCTTTTTTTGTCAACAGTCAACAAAATAATTTAATTACTAAAAATCATTGTTTTGGAAATATAATATTAGAGGGATGTATTCAATTTAGCATTTGATGTGATTTGATTTTTAATGGAGTTTTAGATGATTTTAATAAGTTGCAGAGATTTAGGTGATTTTTGTTAAACTACTCTAGAATATCACCTAAAACAATGGGATTTGAGTTTTATTTTTTTTTAACTAAGAAACTCCACCCAAAGACTCTAAAATCACCTCAAAACTTTAAAATCCCATAACTTAAAATATTTTCAATAACAGTGGATTTCAGAGTACTTTACGAAATGTCAAATTCAATAACATTTAATTTTAAATGAGTTTTTAAAATTCATGTTTGAGTAATAATGCCTGAAATTCTCAGTTGAATACACCCCGTTTAGTTGATTTGGAAATCCAAACAAATATATATAATCTAGCTTCTTTTAATAATTCTCTACACACATTCAGACGCCACAAGACAGAACAGCAGTTAAGACTTCAAAGCAGACGTGAAGATTCGTATGATTTAAAGTTCGTTCGTGTTGTGAATTTTTACGTTTCGTTTCTGTGGTTGTGTTTTTTTTTAAATGGGTGACTTGATGGAGAAGGCAAAGGAATACTCTAGCGCTTGTTGATCTAAGCAAACACAACTTCCACCGAACCCTAGATTCTCTCCAGGAAAGCGCTCATTCTCTTCTCCTGCTCTCCGTTCAATGGAAAGAGATCGAAGGGCATTTCGATTCAACGAAAAGCCTTCTCGAAGAGAAGGTGAAAGAGCTACAAGCACTGGAGGAATCACTCAATGGCCGAGCCGTGGAACTTGAGACCAAGGAGAAGGAGTTTTCTTCGGTTCACGACCCTTTCAAAGCCAAAGTAAACGAGTTCGAGAAGAAGGAGGCAGAGTCTCACTTGGAGCACAAGAAAGAGATGGAGAGAAGGAAGGCAGAGGTTGAAGAGTTTGAGGGGCTTAGAAAGAGAATCGGGTCCATGGAGAAGGAACTAAAGCAACAGAGAGATCTGAGACATGAGTTTGAGCCACTGGTTTCACTGTTGGCTAAAGACACATGCCGCTCCTCAAGTGCTTCAAACGCAACAGGTCTTGAGGATGGTTTGGTTAAGAGAAACCAAGCCTTGGCGAGATTGATTCCGTGTCTGGACCCGGCAAAGCTTGTTTTGGATGCTATACAAGAGTCTTTCAAAGATTTTAATAATGATGGTGTTGTTAAGAGTTGCATCGTTTTGTTGGAGAAACTGATACAGATGAATCTACCTATCACACGTGAGGTGAAGCAGGAAGCGAGTCAACTTGGTATTAACTAAATAAGCAAGGCCAAAACCAATCAAAACAATGACTCGTGGGTGTTATGTTGCTTGTTGTTTCTGGCTGCTTATGGTTTGGTTTCTGTGACTACTCGTGAGGTGCTTTTAATGCTTTTAGAGCGGTTCCTTCTGCATGATCAGGCACCGAACCTGTTTCGGCTTCTGTGGCTACAAGATAGTGTTTCTGGTAATGCCTACTTGACTAGTTCTTGTTTTTTAGAGTTGTTGCCGTTGATCTAAACGTTTTGTGAATTGATGTTGCAGGTGTGGTTGAAACTCTAAAGAACAAAGAAGAGTACTTAGCAGTACTGAGATTCATATGTGAGTTCCGGTTAGCCAAGCTGTGTCCAGGAGGGAGACCTGGAGCTATGTTGGATGAGTATTTGATTTCCTCAGAGAGAGCTGCTCAAGTAGTTTCTGAGACTGGAAACTCAATGGAGGCGCTGGTAAGCTAAACACATACACACACACTCTCTCTCTCTCTCTTGATTTATTCAAACTGTGGCTTAAGATGTGTGCTTCATCTGTGAGAGATGTAAGTTGATCAAGATTGTTTTGTTGTTGTAGAAAGCGAGAAGGGAGAAGATAAAAGCTGATGCAGCCATGGCCCTTGAGTGCATCCAAAAGAGGAAAGCTGAGTCAATGTTCTCTCGTAAGATTCTTAACAAGCTGAGAGCAGTAAAGAAGGGTGGATCGGACCAAAGAGCAATGGAACCAGTTCATAAAAATTCTGAGAGAAGACAGAGGCAGCGTGAAACCAAACGACAAAGATTAACTGAACAGATAACTCCTTCACAAAATTCAACAGGTGTGTTGGTTTCTATGATATCAAACATAGCTCTGTGTGGCTCCATTGAAGAATCAGGAGTAAATCATCAGCAAGATACCAATCCAATTCATCCTTTAAGCACTGAAACTAAGCCAAGCAATCTATGTGGCTCTATTAACCCTAACATCAGTGACATGTTAAGGGCCTTACTAGAAAAGAAACCTCTAAAGCGTGATATCTTCAATGCTTTCAGATGCACATCAGATCCAGCAAAGCTTGTTCTAGACACATCCATGTCTCTGTGTCCTACAAACCCTGAAGGAGGCTACCAGTTCAAGCTGCTGGTTACTTCAGATAGCTGCAACTTATTGTTGGACCAGCTGAAGAAGCGCCATGCTCAAACTGGAAACCCGTTAAAAGGCGATGCAAAGAAACTTGCTGTTTACTGGAGAGACAAGATTACAAAGAATAAGAGTGATGAACTTGAAGTCGTTTGTTTCCTAAAGTTTCTAGGTATCTTTGGAATAGTGTCAGAGTTCAACACCAGTGACCTTCTAAGTCTACTGGAAAATCCTTATTGGCAAACTGTATGTCCTGATCTTTGCCAGTTTCTTGGTTTGGACAATGCCATTACAGGTGATGATGATTCCTTGTTCTTTACTCTCTCTAACCATTGTCAATCTCTCTAAGCATAGAGTATTGAACCATTTTTATTATTGCTTTAATAGTATTGAACTTTATGAACAGGTTTTATTCAAAATCTCATAGAAACTGGCAATCATCTCAAGGCAGTTAACTACATATACTCATTTGGTATGGTCCATAAGTTCCATCCTGTTTCTTCTATTATAAACGATTCCTTGAGGATTACAAAGGAGTCTGCAGAGAAGGCGTTTAGAGACGCAGAGAACGAACCTGCATCACAGGTAAATATTCATGTCCTTACAACTCAAAAGAGAGTTTTGTTGTAACAGCAGCGCAGACTTTACAGGTTGCTGCCATAGACAGGCAGATCAAGTCCCTAAGAGCCGGCATCAAATGCATAACGTGTCACAAACTTGAGTCAGAGTTCCAGCTTGGAGACCTCGAGGAGAGGATCAAGTCCCTTTTGAAGCTTAGAAGAAACGTGTCTGATACGGCAGAACCACCAAGTTTACTAGCAGAGGTTGGTTCTGTCAGCAGCAACAACACACGTTTGGAAAATTCAACGACAGATGTTTCTTCCTCTGCAAGCAAACCGGGTCCGAGAGGACAAAAACGCAGTCAGAGCTCAGTACATGTTGCTTCTTACGCAAGCAATCACTTTCCTGAACATGGCTTTTCCCTGAATCAAAGACTGGTTTGGCCGGTTGATCATTACAGCAGAGGTTTCAACTCTGACTACAATCATAACCAGTGGACACAATCGGAGGGACCTCCTCAGTATCACCAATATAATCAGCAGTATGATCCTTATCACAGAAATCATTTCTAGTGTATTATAGCTTTGCAGAGCTTTTTATGTTTGCAGCAAATTATAATAAGACAGAGATTGATGTTAGAATACACATACATATTAATATTATGATTTGATATAAGTTCCATGGGTGCCGCTTGGGACCATCCTCAAGCTCTGTACATCGCCCTCAATAGAATATATGAACCATGCTCGCCATCACGAGTATATAGGAACCATGCTCATGTTTACATTGCCCTCACGGAAAAATTAGAATTCATTTTTTTTTAATATATTAAAAGATATTAGGACATTTGTAATGATATGTTCTTAATTATGATTATTCTCATGGGTATTCTTATTATTAAACATAGCAAAGAATTAAAAAGTGAAGAAAGAGAATATGAGGATGTTCTCAAAGAAGAGCATTTGGGAAAAACTTTAGAACTCATTAATTAGAACACTTATCATTATTTTATTTAATTGGTTTACTTTTTATTTCAAAAATAAAAATAAAAATTTCTGCTCAATTAAATTGTAATACTATTATTATTTTCATTATTTGAGAACAATTCTATTGCTCTCATGGATAATGATAATGATGCTCTTACAACAGTGTGAAAAAAAAAAGTAAAGTAATTTTTAGGAAGTAAAAAGGTAAAAATTGATTTATTTCCATCAAGGAAAATTAAAACAGAGCGCGACGCCCTTTAAAACTTCTCCGTCTTTAAGATTCCCTCTCTCTCTCTCGTTATCTCGATTTCTCCTCTTCACTCGAAATTAAGGGCTTTTTTTTTTAATTCTTTTCGTCTTCTCCTGAGCAATCTGGCCTTTCGAGCTTCAAGCTTTTAGGTATGTTAAGCTTATGGGTTTTTAGTTTCCCGTCGTCTTAGGATTTATCTTTGCATATCACTGGAAAATTTTATCGTTTCAGAGTTGTTGTTGTTGTGTGGCATCGTCGATGCAAAAAGGTTTTAGCTTTCAATCTGGGCTTCTTTGACAACAAAACCCTCTGCTCTGCTTAGATTCTATTGATGATATCTGCTCTGCTTTGAAAAAAAAAAAATCAGAACTTTATCTTAAAAGATCTCAGCATTTGCAATTAAACAAGACATGACTTATGCTTTCTTCTTCTTACTTTCTGAGATTTTCTGTTTGCAGTTCCAGAGGCTTGTTTATCTGATGAATGCTGGAGTACATTGTTTAAGATCTCAGATCTTGTCTCTTCTATGGTAAGTTGAGTTTTGTCTTTCACAGTCTCTACTTTTTGGGATGGTTTTTAGGAATTGACATTTCTATGGACCTTTTTGTCTGCAGAATAAGATATTTGGTACCCTTTCGTTTGATCTGATATCTGAGAGTTTTAGCTTATAATGGACTGTAACAAGGAAGAGGCCTATAGGGCAAAGGCACTGGCAGAGAATAAGATGCAGAGTGGTGACTTCCCCAAGGCTCATAAGCTTGTTAAAAAGGCTCAGAGGCTCTTCTCAGGTCTTGACAGCTTACCTCAGATGCTAGCCGTGTGTGATGTACATTGCGCTGCGGACCAGAAAATCAACGGTGTTGAGAACTGGTACGGTGTTCTTCAGGTTACGCCATTTTCTGACGATGCTGCGATCAAGAAGCAGTACAAGAAGCTCGCCCTGCTTCTCCATCCTGACAAAAACAAGTTTGCTGGTGCAGAGGCTGCTTTCAAGCTGGTTGGGGAAGCTAACAGATTGCTTGCTGACAGGGAGAAACGGAGTCAGTATGATATCAAGCGAAGAATCTATTCACAGGTTGCTAGCAGACAGGTGAATGCAAACTCTGGTCGACAATTTGGAGCTGCAAACAGTGCTGGTGGCGTTACTGTCAAGAAGGAAACATTTTGGACGTGTTGTGAGCATTGTAAGTATAAGTACTTGGGACAGTATGTGAACTCCAAAATGTATTGTTCCCGTTGTCAAAGATCATTCATGGTCTACGACATTGGGTTTAATGGAGTGCCGCCTAGACCCAGCACTACTCAGAAAGAAGCTCAAAATCAGGGGCCTTGTGGCACTCCTGTGACTAAAAACGTGGAGTCTAATGGTGTTAAACCAGGAAGTGTAGCAGCTGAAGTCAATAAGAAAGAATCTGCCAAAGAGAAGAATGGAGGAGGTGAGAAAAATACTGAAGTAAGAAAAGCCAAAATAGAGGATGAATCGATGAATACTTATGCTGAACCAAGTAAACCCGAGGAAGGTGAGGGAAAGGTGAACCGTACAGATGAGCTACCCAAAGCCGATGGTTTGAATCCCCAACCTGAGGTTACAGAACCAGAAAAGGTCGCATCAACATCTTCTGTACCTGGTGATTCAGTTTCAAAGTCTAGTAGTCAGACACCCTCGGTGAACAGGGACAGAAAAAAGAGGAGAGAAAGTGGTGAGGAGACGACTGAGGTTAGAACAGATTCAAAAGATAATTGTAGGAGGAGGACATCTCCAAGGAAAAGGCAGCAGGTTTCTTGCGCAGAGAAGGGAAGAAGCGATGGTGCTTTAAGCCCTCCCACAAAGATAAAACAAAAGTTAGGTGTTGGATCATCCAAATCTCTTGATTCTTGTGGTTCTTCTGGGCATTCATGTGTTTCTAATGGACAGGCTAATAAAAGGGTGGATTCTGGATATCAAGAAAGCTTATCAACGGAAGACAACGAGAGTGAAGGAAATGAAGCACGTGGAGAAGAGATAGGTGTTACGCAGGATTCACCTGATCCAGACTTTCATAATTTTGAACTGGCAACAAGCTCTTTTGCTGTCAACCAGGTGTGGTCTCTGTATGATCCGACTGATGGTATGCCTCGGTCTTATGCCCGGATTACAAAAGTGACTGAGGCTAAGTTCAAGGTTTGTGTTACGTGGCTTGACCCCTTTGAAAATGATGATAATGATAACTCTGTTCCCGTTGCTTGTGGAATTTTCCAAGATAGGGAGTCTCAGGAAGTCGACGACCGTTTGGTATTCTCTTGTCAGATGCTTCATGTACCTGGTGACAGTAGTAACATCGTTATCTATCCAAGAAGAGGAGAGGTTTGGGCAGTTTTCAGAGGCTGGGATAGCAGTTGGAGTGGTAGCTCAGAGAATCATAAAAGAACTTATGAATATGACTTTGTTGAAGTGCTGTGTGATTTCAGTGACGTGGATGGCGTTGGAGTGGCTTACTTGGGAAAAGTGGAAGGGTTTGTTTCCCTGTTTAGCCGAGATGTGAAGTGTAGAGTTCTCCAACAAGATCAGATTCCACCAAACGAGATGCTAAGATTTTCTCACAAAGTTCCCTCGTTCAAATTGACTGGAAGGGAGAGAGAAGGTGTTCCTCCTGGCTGCTTCGAGTTAGACACTGCTGCGTTGCCAAAAGAGATGTTCAAGGTTGCTAATTCTAATGGTTTGGATAGTGAGATGCCGAATGGTTCTATTCCTGAGGCTTCCAAGGTTGAAGTGCATGCAAAGAAACGTCAAAAACTCAATGACAATCATGAAATGAACTCAGTGAAGAAGTCCAAGAAGAGTGTCAAAGCAGTGCATGACTCGAACCTGCGAAAATCCCCTCGTGTTCTGAGTGAAACAAACAACCAAGCAACTTCAAGTCCAGGCCAAGAAAAAGCTGAGAAGAAGAGTGCTAACCATGATGTGTTTTGTTTTTCTGATGAGACGATGACTATACCAAAGAAACCTGCAAAGGTCACCACTGCAGCTGATTCCTCAAGAATCAGGAAAACACACAAATCCACAGGGAACAACTCAAAGAAGCGTGGGAGAAAGGATGAGTCATTGTCTCAGTCCAGTGGTAATAATGGTTTGTTGAATGGTGCTGAAAAATCCTCAGTTTTAGAGACTCATGGGCCATCCAGTTGCACAACCAGGCAAGAAAACGCTTTTTATAGCTTCGAGAACCAGAGATCCGAAGACAAATTTCAGGTCGATCAAATATGGGCTGTTTACAGTAATGATGACAGAGGGATGCCCAGAAAGTATGCTCAGGTTAAGAGAATCGACACAAGTCCTGAATTCAAGCTACACGTAGCACCTCTAGAGCTGTGTCGTCCTCCAAATCTCATGACACATCCTGTATGCTGTGGCTGCTTTAGGTTGAAAACAGGTACCGCAGATGTTCTTTTACCTAGCAGCATCTCACATCAGATTAAAGCTGTGAAGAGTGGTAAAAACAGATACGAAGTGTACCCAGGAAAGGGTGAGATATGGGCTCTGTACAAGAACTGGAACACTACAGATTGTGCTGAGACTGAAGAAGAACTTGAGATTGTGGAAGTAGTTGAAACCAACGAGCAGAGCATACAAGTGGTGCTATTGACTGCTCAAGTGCGTAACAAGCTTCTCTACAGAAGGTGTTTGGAGTCAGTGGCAGGTTCTGTAGACATTCCAAAGACGGAAGTGAAAAGATTCTCGCATCAGGTTCCAGCGTTTAGACGTGAGAGAAGTGGAGACTACGAATGGTGGGAGCTTGACTCTAAAGCATTAATTGATCTTTAACTCAAAGAAGCTCAAGTCTCTTTCTGTCTGTTATCTTGTCTAGTTTAGAATAGTTTAGAATGTGATGTCAAATTAAAATATGAAGAAAGAGACTGAATATAATATAATCAAAGACAATAAAGTTTGATCAAATAAAGTAAATCAAATGAGATAGAATCATTGAAAAGAGGCCAAGAAAATTAACTGAAGCAAATAAGTGAATAATTCAACCATTCCTCTAATGTGAGCAACTATTGTTCTGATTAAACATTATGTTGCCAAAACATCTTGTTTGTTTTAGAATGTGATGCTAATTAAAACATGAAGAAAAGACTGAATATAATATAATCAACAGAAAAGATATGTGATCAAATCGGGTAAAATAAATGAGATGAAATCATTGAGTAAGATACTAAGAAAAGTAATTGAAACAAATAATCCAACCATTCATCTAATGAGAGTAACTATCGTTATACATTAGGTAGTTAAAAACATATCTTGTTTAGTTTAGAATATGATACTAAATTAAAACATGAAGAAGAGACTGAATATAATACAATCAAGGGAGAAAAATGTTCGATCAGATCGAATAAATTAAAAGAGATGGAATCATTGAGAAAGAGACCAAGAAACGTAATTGAAACAAATAATCCAACAATTCATCTAATGAGAGCAACCATCTTATTATTAAACAATATATTACCAAAACATATCTTGTCTAATTCAGAATGTGATGCTAAATTAAAACATGAAAAAGAGACTGAATACTATATAATCAGGAGAGAAAACATGTTTGATCAAATCAAGTAAATCAAATGGAATGAGATCATTGAGAAAGAGACCAAGAAAGATAATTGAAACAAATAATCCAACCACTCATCTAATGAAAGCAACCATTCGTTATGATTAAACAATATGTTGCCAAAACATATCTTGTCTAATTTAGAATATGATGCTAAGTTTAAATACGAAAAAGATACTTAATATAATATAATCAAGATATAAAAAAATATTTAATCAAATCAAGTAAATCACATGAGATGGAATCACTGAGATAGAGACCAAGAATGGTAACTGAAACAAATAATCCAACGATTCATATAATGAGAGCAACAATCATTATGATTAAACAGTAGTTGCCAAAACATATCTTTTCTAGTTTAGAATGTGATGCTAAAATTTAAAATTTGAAAAAAAAAACTCAATATAATATAATCAAGATAGAAAACCAAACGAGATAGAATTATTGAGGAAGAGACCAAGAAATGTAACTGAAACAAATAATACGATCATTTTTTTAGTGAGAGCAACCATCGTTATGATTAAAAAATATGTTGCCAAAACATATCTTGCTTAGTTTAGAATGTGATGCTAAATTAAAATATGAAGAAAAGACCGAATATAATATAATCAAGAGAGAAAAATGCTTGATCAAATCGAGTAAATAAAAAATTATAAATTTAATGGAAAAACTTATGAATGTTTTTCATTATTTTTTTGTTAAAATATTCACACAAATCTAAATAATAAAATAAGCAAAAAATAAGTCAAATTCAAGTAAATTATAAGAAAACAAAAAACAAGAACGTCATGGAGAATATATTGCCATGTGAAGAAGATAATTATTGTTTTCTATTGCCATAGGGAGAGAATGATCCATCATGGTCACATACAAAAACGTCGTCATTCATTGATCGGTCTAACATATTGCACATTCTTTTTCTCATTGACGTTCCAAACGAAAAACAAGTTATTCATGAAAAAGTTATCAATAATTTTTAAAAATAATAATTTCTCATAAATAAAAAGAACAACCTAATAAGAGATATATATATTTTGTTATTTTAATATTTGATTTCATCAGCAGAAATTAGATAAAAATATATTTTTGGTTTGATTTTTGTTCTCATTACTGGATACTCAGATACTCATTTGATTTCAGTTCAATTTTTGTTCGGTTTATTTTTCGGATTTCAAAAATATAGCAACACTTTAGATACTTGTTAACATCGATTCAATTTTGGATTTCATTTTTCTGTTTGATTTTGATTCTCGATTTGTATGCACATACTTGCTAATCATATCCTTTAAGATCACAAATTAAACTCTGGACCTCTTGAAATATTATAACTATGGAATCAATCTAGAGTGATGTTAAATTAAAAACCAAAAGAAGAGACTGAATATACAATATAATCAAGACATAAAAAAAGTTTGATCAAATTGAAATCGAGTAAATCAAATGAGATGTAATGATTGAGAAAGAGACTAAAAAGTAACTGAAACAAATAATCAATCAATCATGAACTCGCAAAAACTAGAGTCTAAAAGCGAAGTTAAACAGATTGAGAAGGGAATATGATTGTATGAGAGAATGATAAGAAACAATGTGGGAAGATGATTGTCAAAGATCTGTATAAAGCTGTGTAGGTAACTAATAATAGTTTCAATAAACCTTTTTTCTTGAAGTTGAGAAGATATGTAAAACGTTTTGAACTGGGACCTATCTCACTCAACTACATACAAGACTAAAAGCTATTCGGATTTGTGACTTGGTTTCTGGAAAGCTTGTCTTGAAGATAATGGGAAAACAATCTCGGATATGTTCCGGAAGTTTCCTTTATCATACATATTCCTTTTGGCAACGATGGCCTCAGCTTTGGCCTCAGATCTTCTCCAAAGTCCCCTCCATTTGCTCTTTGATGAACGTTCCAGATCAGTGTTGCTCATGCCTGCCTTGAGAGCAGCAGCACTTGCCTTTGCTTCGCTTATCTTCTTCTGCAAACTTATGTACTCTCTCCATTTGAATTTCTATCATCAAACAAACAAACAAACAAAACCGTTAATCGTGATATCACAGTGATGACTCTGGCCCAAGATATGATGAAGTTTCTATTAACCTCATTAGTTGTTGTGTTGGTTAAGCAGAGATTGAGGTGATAGGCGAAGAAGCCAGCAAGGAGGAGAGAAACAAGGGCAAGAAACACCAATAAAAGTATCTGGGTGTTGTATGTACCAACTAGCCACTGTTTCAAAGACAAACCACAAAAAGCCATTAGATTACTCTGTAAGTAGGTAACAAAAGAGAGGAAGATTAAGATCTGTTCAATTGAGACTTACCTGTAAAACACGTGGAGCTAAGCTGCGGAAAGAGTTCTCTATCCCGTAATAGGCTGTTATAGAGAGAATCCATGTACAAGAGCTTCAGATATCAAAAGCTTTTAAGATACTAGTTTGGGACAAGGGGGCTAGTATGCTACTTACTGGTTAAAATATGTACAATGCCAAGTTCTTTTACTCGCCCAGCAAGAATAAACCCAATGGCTACAGCTCCGTATAGACAAAGAATGAAATGCCTACAAAACACTAAAGAACCATTTATATACAAACTATTACCAAGTAGTATCCAATTAGATGAGAGCTTACCATAGAAGAAAGGCCATGAAGTATTTGGTATTCTTTTCGCCAATACAGTTATTCTGCAAGAGGAAGCTTGGTATCAATCACAGTATCAACAAGTAGGGTTAAGAGAGATTCATCAAAGAGCTTTGGGCTGTTGTACAAACCATCCACGCACAATGATGATCAAACCGCGCCACACAACGGTTGCAGATGCTGCAGTGCTTGGATCTAGCTGGTCTGAATGAGAAAGACACTGTCAAGAGACAACATAACTCGAAGCAAGGGAGCCTACTACGGGGTTTTGAATGTACTCACTTTGGAATTTTACAGGTTGGACATTCTTTCTCCGAGTAAATGATATCATCATAAGGGTAAGCAGAAACGTATTGGGAAACATTCTTAGCGTTCACAATCCCTGGGTCACAAAAGCTTGTCAATAGGAAAAGCAGGACGCCAATCACAACAGCTCCGAAGCTCATATACCTAAAAAAAGAAAATAAATTTGAATGATTTTAGAGTGTTATCATACAGAGGTTTAAGAAGATAACAAAGAGAAACAATGACTTACTTGTGAACTTCGCCGATGTAATATCCAGGTATATAAGCAAATGAAGATTTCACAGTTATAAAGTATGTTGATCCAAGAATCAACAGGTATATGATCTGCAACATGTGGAACAACATTTTAAGACACATCAACTATAACCGATAAGGATTTACAAATATCTCTAACGAATGATAATGATCCTCAGCATGCCTGCCATTCCCAATTAGTTATGTTTCCAAGCTTAAAATCTAAAACTTGCTCTCCTCATAGCTCACAGGACTAGCTCAGAACACTTTACTTGAATTTGAAAGAATAACTGATCAAAATCAAATCTTTCACCAATGAATTAGCTACTTGGATTACTCAACTAATCCCAATCCAAAAAGCAATAGCTCTCAATGTGCTCTCACTAATAAACCAAATCAAATCAAAGCAAAGAAGAGACAAGTACTAACTTGCAGGAAAGGATTAGGCCGGTCACAGCAGAAACTCTCAACCGACAGAACAGCGTCCGTACCCTTGGAACCAAACACAAACTCAACAAACCTCCTACATGAAAAAAAAACAACAACAACAACAATAACTAATCCGTAACCGACAGAAAAGTTTATTCACAGTGCAAAAAAAACAGAGGTTTTAAAAGAAGTTACAGTAAGTAATCCCAAGCGCCGAAAGTGAGGAAGTAGTGAATCCATCCAATGGGTGTGCCTTTGAAGATAGGCGAATGTCCACAGAGGAAAGAGACAACCACCGTCAACGTCACCATCCCGTGACACACCAAAACCCATTGTACCTCCATCGAAATTAAATCTCCGATGTTGGGTTTGATCTATTCGTGGATTCGAATCGGAAAGTTGAAATCTTTTTTATTATCCTTTTCTCTAAGAGAATTTTTCTCCAATAATCTAGGGATTTTGAGTTTTGGGGAAAAATCAGAAAGTTGAAATCTTTTTTATCCTTTCTTCTTTTTTTTTCTTTCTTACCGTATCGAATTTTTATGTCTTAGTGAAATGTTGTCTGAACCTTTATTAATGTGTATTATTAAAAACCAAAAAAATGATTTCTTTACATTTATGGAGATGTCAACAGAATCTACCAAGACATAATAATTGTGTGTGTTTTCTAGATATCAGAAGGGTCAATAGAATCTTCAATGACTTGGATACAGGAACCAACAGATTCTCCCTTGGACATAGCCTGAGCAAGCTTGGATCTAGCTACCTCATGGCGACGTAGTAGCAGTATAGTGTTGAGTACTGACCACCTCACCTGAGAGTCTGCTTTCTTCTGTGTGAACCCCAAACTCTTCACCAAACCATCTAACTGTGTTTCCATCAAATACCATTTAGCATGCTACACTTATTATCTTCATGATCAAAAAAGTTAGGTAGAGAAAAGAAATGGGACCTTGCTAATATCGTCAAGACCACCTTCAGCATAACCATAGAGGAGATACTCAGTTGCTACGCCAGCAAGTGCAATGCATGAGAATCTGTTCAGCATCTGCTTACAACTCGTCTTGTTAGAGGTCTGTGAAGTTCAAAAAAGTTTATGACTATGAAAAGCAAAAGAAAACATACCGTGGCTGAGACTTTTCCAGCATTGACCTGCGTTTTCAGGTTGAGAAATAAGTATTACAAAAACTTTGGTTTTTGAATGAGAGAAGAAACAAAGAGAGAGGTTATGTGTGTTGTGTACTTCTTCAAGGAACTCAAAGTCTACAAAGGCTGAGCCAGCTTGAATGTTGAGAGATCCTTCTTTCTGTAAAGCTTCAAGACTTGAGAGCGTGTATCCTCGTGGGAGGATACCGACTAAGTAAGCCACCAAGAAATGACCTGCTTCATGCTGCATTTTAGAAGATTCTCAGCTCTCACAGTATTGTTCAATGATAATGTTGATAGGTCTCTTACTTGAACAACTCTGTTATGGTAACGTTGACTGAACGTATGACCAATTGTATCAAGAACCAAACTCCCAATACCACCATTAAATGAGACCTATATAGATAAGAGGGTTGCAAAATTCATTAATGGTCTATGAAGAGACAAAGTGTGTGAGCGTTTCATCTGAACTCAGAGCTATTTGATTTAGAGGTTACCAAATCCAAAGTCCAGAGGAACAAAAGACCAAGAGAGATATAGAAGAGCTGTTGAGAGCTCAAGTCTAAGGCTCTCCAAGCAACTATCCCTCCTGAGACACCAGCTATCTGAAGGTTCTTCTCGATGGAACCAAGTGTTGCATCTGTTGGGGAGAGTAGTGAAGCTGCGTTTATGCCATTCAGTTTCAGCTCATCCAATGTGTAGAGTCTCTGAGGCACCTAGAAACACACACATCCAAGCATCAAAATCTAAATGATTGCATTCCAAGGGACCAAGAATCAAAGCTAAACCTAATCCAAGCATCAAAATCTTGACACATTACACAACATACCTGTCTTGCTGCTCCGAAACACCGAAGCCCACCAGATTTTCCTTGGAGATCTTTGACAAGTGACAAAGCAGCTCTCTCGTTTCCACTAGACAACTCAGAATCCAATTGCTCCAACACTTGTCTTCTTTTCAACAACCCTGTTTCAGATGAACCAACAACTATGCATCTGTAGTAAGCCCTAGGGAAGACTATATACTTCTGTGAACATTGAGCTAGTCCCACACTGTGAAACAACATAACCAATTCAGCTACAAAGTAAAGCTAATACTGATTCAGATGAAGTATTCATCAAATGGGACTCAAAGTTAGGGCCTTTTTTTTTCTTGGGTTATTAGCAGCAGCGAATATGAACCATTGGTTCTGGATAAAACAACTTTCGTTGAGTATCATATCAACCATTGGTTACTGGAACTATTCAGATTTTCGTAAAGTTTTCAGTTAATTCGGTTAATAACTGCTATGCTAGCCGTCTTCAGTATAACATTTTATGGTTCTCAATTAAAAATAAAGTATTTGTGTGTGGAGGATATTTGTAAACTAGTATGCAGTGGATACATAAGTAAACTAGTTTACAAACAATGTTTCACTTAAGTCTTAATACATTGTAACTCGGATTGACATCCTTTTATGGGCTCAACTCTATAAACACATACATCTAACAAAGCTCAAATAGAATTGTAGAAGCATTTCTATATGCTTTGTTCAAATAATTTTAAAGAGCTCTGTCTAATCTTGTTTTATAGATCTTCATGAATCAGTACACAAATCTTAAACAAGCAAGCAGGAAGACTAAAGAAAAAAAAGAAAATGAACCAGCATAAACATGAATCAATCAGGATGATTAGTGAATGTGATCCCATCTCAATTCAGATAAATGCTGTCCAATACAGCATAACCAGCCGCAACACCACCTTCATCTGATGAAGAGACCTTAGTGCGCATCAGATAACCACTCTGCTCGTTTATTATGACTCTCTCCTTGTTCCTACACAGTTTCATTTGCTCAAAGATTAAGCCACAGATAAAGTAGAGACTGAACAAAAACATACCAAACTCTTCTTCTTTCTACTCTTCTGTACCTGAGGTAAGCCCCATAGACTCCAAGTTCTGATATAGCTTGATCTTTATGGTAAACACCGTCTCGCAGCAAGAACACGTTTGACACTTTTGGGAAGATCCTCTGCATTAGGATGTATGCAGCGTTTTCTTCCTCTCCTTCTCTCTGCAACCTCAGAAGATTCTCCCTCACATCATCTCCATAGATATTGTTACCTGAAAGAGAATCCACGCTCAGAATAAGACAGAGAAAAAGTAGAAACTCAATTGGATTCTAACCTCCTCCTTCTCTCTGAGGCTTCATGACAAACAACTCCGGTTTTCCAATAGCTTTCTTGATGATTTCTTGATCGTCCAAGCTCCAAAGCCCAGCAAAGCATTTCCTCAGCTTAGCTATGTCATCTTTGTTGTCCATAAACCTGTTTTAAAACAGCTCTTCAGTTTCAGCATCTCTGCAAAGATAGAAACTGATCCATTTTACCTCTCGAGAACACCTGGTTTAGCGAGTTCTTGCTGGATTTTCTTGGTGCCAGCTAAGTGATAAGCTATAGAAGGGCACTTGACAGCTGAGGACTGCTCTATAAGCAACCTAGCATTCCATTCCTTCAAAATCACAACATCAATTCATAGCTTTCTTAAAAAAAAAAAGTCAAGCCACAAGATGAGAAAGAAGATAGTTAACTTACTGATTCAGAGGGATAATCTCTAGGAGTATAGCCTGATCTGTAATAAACCACCGAGACTGCTTGGCCGCCACTGCCAACAACAAAGACTATGTAAACACTAAACATAGTTTTCAAGAACAAAAATAGCAAATGCAGACAACTACTTACACAATAAGAGTACCGTCCTCATGTACACGCCCTTCATTTTCAACTTCCGCTAAAGACTTCCTGATGGTTACTATATTGTGCGTGCTCTGAAGTTAAGGAAGAACTAACAACACAGTTTTTGACGGGACAAACATAGTATTAAAAAGTCTTAAGTTGATTAAAAGAGGATATTTTTCTCTCAATACACTGCTTAGCCAATGTTGATCGTACATGTTGCGCTCATCAGGCTGCACAACGACCATAACAACCGCTCTGAAGCAAAGACAAATGATATCTTTAAACACTATTGGGAACTAGGTAGTTGGTTCTTGATTCCATTACAGTAAAAAAATGTTCTTTGTCTAAGACTAACCTTGGGTTATTGTACTCCAACCAAGCTTTAGCCATTGCGTCAGCAAACTGGATCGTGGATGCATTTCTAGGTACACGTTCAGAGTCTAGCCCAAGATGATCACCATGAGATCTAAGCAATGACCTGCAAACAAAGAAAAGAAGTAAGAAAAAAATGTAACCTTTTACCTAACTTTTGTCTGTAAGATGCATTCAGAAGATGGACATACTGGTGTAGCTTGGTAACAAGAGGACCAAAGCCTGGAAAGGAACACGAAATAGTGTTCATCTCTATCTGAAGAAGCGATTTTGTTTGCTCGTCAAGCATATAATCTGACCGGTGTAAACCTAAACGAATGTCCTGCCAACGCAAACACATCCAAATGAATGAACTCCAGGACGTTGTTACCGTGTAACAGAGATTAACATGAGGTCAGAGATAATGTAAAGACCTCTCTCTTGTTGCTTTCTAGCATCTTGGAATGAATGTCAAGAAGTCTAGATGTAAAGACATCAGCTTTTTTCGTTCTACAACATTAAAAAGAGAAATCAACCAATCAAATCAAAAAAAGGGCATGGTTTTGTACAAAGACAGCTACTTTGGAATGTAAATGCTAAACCAACCTGGAGAGACTGTCTTGTATGAATTTGCCATCCAAGCTGATCCGATCAACCAACTCGTTGAAGATGGGAGCAACTTCACAAGCTTGGTTCCAGTAACTTTCAGGGAATGGAGTCGGTAGCAATGCAATGGGGGCGTGCATCATCCCAACCCCTGGAACTGTTCCTGATTTCTGTAAAATCAAAAACAGATTCCATCCATCAAATTTGTGATCATCAGATTAGATTCAAGACGACAACAATGACCAATCAGCTATAAAACGACTCATAGAGATTCAAAAATTTTGACTTTTTGTCGGAACGAAAGACCAAACTCCTTTTTTGTCTGATTAGAACATCAAAAGCAGGAACTTTGAGAGAGTGGAGGGGGGAACTAACTAACCTGATGAGTTTTGTCACCGACGACAAGGCCGTGAAGGGAAGACCAAACGAGAGCATCGTAGACCAGTTTCTGAACAAACCCATCATCGAGCTTTTCGAAATCGAGAATGGGTTTCGGTGATTCCATCGTTAGTGAGCTCACGCACCTTAAAGGTGCAGGCTTTCTCGGATTTAAAGGGGACTGGATAAGGAAGCTTCTTGGAAAGAGATTAAGGGGGGAAGAAGACAAAGCAGTAGTGGCAATGAAAGTGGAAGAAGAAGAATAAGACAGAGAGGAGCAGCCACCGACCATTTGCAAATTAGCTTTTTGGAAGATGAGATCACATCTCCGTCAAACTAAGATCACTAATTACTTTTTCCCCTCTCTCTTTTTTATTCCTCGTGGAATAATATAGTCTTTTTTTTTAATATTCTGAGATATCTTTCAATCTGTCAAAGAAATCAATTTGAGATCAAATTCTTTGATTAATTGATTTTAGTTTTTTTTTTGAAGTATTTCCTTCATTTTCAAAATTATCCATATTCTTTAAAAAATAAAACTATATTTATATTTTTATTAGCTGGTAAAGATAAATTGTGAATTTTGAAAATAGTAATTATGTTTACTAAATTTTAATTGAATAAAATTTATGAAAAAATAGGTAACCATAAAAAAATAATTTATTTATAGTTAAAAAATTTTATGTTTTTAATATGTGTGAAAACTCTAAGTATTCATTTTTGAAACGAATTAAGTATTTTATAAAATTATCTTTTATGTGTGTTTAAAAGTATTTTATACAGTGTTGGTATAACATAACAAATTTTAACTATAAATGGATAATAAAATTTGTCAAGTCAGAGAGATGTTTATTCAGCACTGTCCATTTATTTAAATAAATAATAAACTCAAAAAAAAATTGTTCTCCAACCACATCTACTAAAGAACCACTGTTTTGGCAAACATTTAAAACCTTTATGTTTCATGAAGTGGTTAGGTAGGTATGACTGACTGGTTAGTAGTTAGTTGAAATTTGTCTTCTTATCTGTAGGAATTGAATTTGAGAGATACATTAAGCAGTGATGCAAGGAAAAAAATATTGAAGTGTATGCGGACATTTTGGATATATGTATAAGAAAATCTGTCTTTTTGTGAAGTGTAAGCAGTTTTTTTTTTTTTTTTTTTTTTTTTTTTTTTTTTTTTTTTTTTTTTTGTAACCGGGCTTCGTAGCCTGGTGGTAATGGAACCTCAGCTGAGGTGCCCGCCACCCAGCTTCGAAACCCGGCCACAGCGATTTAACATCCTTACTGCTGGGGCGCTGGACCCCTTCGGGGATATTTGGGAAAGTGGCTGCCCAGACACCAGAGATACCAAAAAAAAAAAAAAAAAAAAAAAAATCTGTCTTTTTGTTTTTCTCCACATCACAGCTCTTATCTTTTAAAGGTCCCACTACTTAAAAGACAGTATGTTACATTGATAAAAAAAACAGTATGTTACACTTCTAGCCAGATCAAATATAAGCGATAGAAACAACAAAACCTTTCTCTGTTAATGGAACTACCGAAAAAAAAAACAGAAAACTGGTTTGTCTATTTCTGATTGTCTTTGAACTTATTAATGATTTACCTCGCAGCTCTGGGGCCTAGTCAGAAAACATTCAGGCTTACATTGCAAAGAGAAAAGTAGAAGAAAGCCAATTTGTATAGAGAATGCTGACTAGCAAAAAATCAAAGGGCAGGTTGGATTTTATCTTTTGTTGGAAGTTCAATCCGGCCACTGTCGCCAGCAAGCTCCTGTATGGAACAGAGACTTCTCAAAGACCCAGATGTCACTTACAAGCACCTCTACAAGCAACAAACTTGTAGATTACCAATTAGCTGTGGCCTAGAAACAATCATAGATTTCTCTTGATGCCTCTATTGCAAAGTGAAGTGAAAGAAATGAATTCAAAGTATGCTTTACCTCTTTTTTCTTGTCTTCAGCTACTACACTCCCTTTCAAATCATATGCTTCAAATTTCTAAAGATAGAAAAGATCTCTAGAACTCAGTACAGCTTCAAATACACTAGAAACAAACTGATGACTTAGAGATAACACTGACCTGCTTTGTCAGAAACTCATGTGTCAGCTGTATGAAAGCTTTATCGAGGTCCGCCCTGTCAATGCCTATCTGAGTTGTCGTCAAAAGAATGAAAAAAAAAAAAACAAGTGTCAGCTTGTTGCTTCAGATTCAACAACTGTATAGGCTACATGAATATAGGCCTACATTTAAAGTTTTGTATCTGTATATGGGCTACATGAACATAGGCCTAAATTTTAACACTGTTAGGCTTCTATATGGCCCTATAATCCTCCAAGCTTGACACGGGCGAAATCTTGGGGGCTAGTGAGAACTCAATGGTATTGTGTTAGTGAAGTAGTAAACCATTTTGGTAGAAGATGTTGCTTATGTCACTAATCCTTACGTTCTTATCAGTCTAGGCGCAGAGGTAATCTATGATACGTCATGTCATTTGTGATCCAAAATGCAGACACCGTCAGTGCGTTCGTGGCACTTATTGATCGAGTGGACATTTCCATCACCGGTGACAGCAGAAGTTAGGCTTCACTTCGACCTATTACCGTATATGCATTCTCGTATGGCCGCTTAAGCGTCAGGCTCTTTTCAGTTTCCTCCAGATATAATGTGTTTCTGTTAGAACAATGTAGTTTCTTTGTAACTGAAACTAAAGATCTTGAATAGTTAATGTAAACTTTTTTTGGACATGGTATTTAGTTTGGTTAATTAGGTCTGAAAGGTGGTGGTATAAATCGCGCGTTTCAAGCGGTTATGGCAGATCAGCTTAAGGCTTAACAAAACAACTGCTAAATGCACCTTTTTGATACCTAAGGCTAAAGCTCATTTTGCAGTTTGTTTTTATTTGGAGAAAACTCATCTATCATATTAAAAGTGAAGTACAAATAAGTACTTACCCTGATTTTTTTTTATTATTTACGATAGATGCCACTAAGCTTATAATCAATCGTTTTATAACATTGCTAAACCATCTCATTAAATTTGACCCGGCGATAACTCGAAACCAAAATCACTGTGACCGAAGAAGTATTCATACGGCCCATCAATTTTACTTCCTTAATATTTTAGAACAATATAAAAAACAAAGCTTCTCATATTAAGAAGCCCAATTAATTAACAAATGTCCAAGTTTAAATCCAGTATAATTATTTCGAAAGCCCATTTTCAAATCAACTTTAGTAACAACTTTTTTAAAAAATCAATTACATGACAAATATTAATGAATAGTTAATGATAAATATGTAACTAAGTATACAACTGTTCACATTTCTACGCAATGGTGGTCAAGGAAATTTAATATTATCATCACTAAATTGTGGCAAATACAAATTATAACAATTTCTATAAATCGGTTATGTAATAAAAAAAAATTAGTTAAAGTTAAACAAATTTCCATAAAGTTAAAGAATTAATATATTTAGCAGAAAAAACAAAATAAAATATTTAAATTTACGGTTAAAACATTTTAATATAAAAGTTATTATCATCATTAAATTGTGGCAAATATAAATTATAACAATTTCTAAAAATCGGTTATGTAATAAAAAAAATTAGTTAAAGTTAAGCAAATTTCCATAAAGTTAAAAAATTAATATATTTAGCAGAAAAACAAAATAAAATATTTACATATACAGTTAAAACATTTTGATATAAAGTTATATGTAATGTTATAAGTTCTTATATTTTGTTAACAATATATTCTATATATATATATTATTCATTTTAAAAAAAAAATGATACTCGTGCAGGCGCACGGGTCAAGGCTAGTTCACACTTATGACATGCACAATGATATATGTCTACTCTCTGCTAGATCACATGACACATAATTTTTTTTATCATAGACCAATAAGACTAAATTTTATTTTTATATTATTTATCAAGGATTTGTTGTTTTAGTATATTCAATAAAAAACCTTGCAGTGATTTCACCAACCCATATTTTAATTTTATATTATTTATCAAGGATTTGTTGTTTTGTCTTACTTTAATTCGTCTCATTTGTGCTTCCGTGAAACATCAGTGGCATTGGCATATTCTCTAAAATGATTGATTAAAATATATAGTTGATCAAACCTGCACTACCATAAACAGATCTAAATTGTGTAAGAAATTAAATTAACAAAGACTAAAAACGAAAGACTAGATAAGATTTGTTAATTTCAAATAAATAACAAATAGAGAGCGTGCCAAGATAGAGAGCGTGGGTCAATGAGTTCAAGATTAATTAGCGTTGCGCCGTTGTCATAAACAGATCAGCACTACCATAAACAAATATAAATGAGTGAAAGTAGTTAAGTTAAACTAACAAAGATTAAAAACTTAAAGCACTAGAAACGATTGTTACTTTCGAATAAATAACAAATAGAGAACGTGGATTTATTTGTTCAAATTAGAGCTACTATAGACAGATCAGTACTACCATAAACAAATACTAATTTTGTGTAAGAAGTTTTAAAAGATTTTCATCAAGAAGTTAAATTAGCAAAGACAAAAATATACGCACTAAGAAGATTCGTCGCTTTTAGAAAATAGCAAAAGAAAGATCGTGGGTCTGTGTACTCGTAATCAGCACTACCATATAAAAGCGACGAAGAAAGGTTTTTTTTTTCTTTTTTTATAAACGACGAGGAAAGGTTTGTCACCTTTTTATAAAAATCAACCAATAAAAATCGTAGATCTATGGATTCATAATCAGCGTTACCATAAACAAATCAGCACTACCATAAGTCCATAAGCAAAAATATAAGCTAATGTAAGGATTCAAAATTAACAAACAACTAAAAACTAAAGCACGTGATTTTTTTAACATTTCCAAAATAACAAATAATATTGTGTGTCTATGAGAAGATATTTACGCTAATAAATAAGCATTGTCATAACAAGATAAATTAGTGTAAGAGATTAAACTAAAAAGAAAAACAATATTTAGTTAATTGTTGACTGATAAAAAGTAGAAAATAAAGAAAAAAATGAAAAGCAACTAATAGATTCTTAATTTAAAACATCATAACTTTTAATTAGAAATAATATTATTACTAAAAACTCTTTTGCAAAATTTTAGAAAATATATTTTATTCGAAATATTGAATGGCTGGTAAATATGTTTTGAAGAAGAAAACCAAAACCTGTTTCAAAAATCCGAAAACAATGACAACCTAAAATGAAAAAGAAAACATATCTTCTGAGTTCTGACCAATAGGCCAAAGCTGGAAAACTTTTGAACGTGACTAATTTTATCCAAAGTGATAAGGGAATATTTTATATTTTTATCAGTAACTCTCCAAGACTCTCGGTCTGGTACTTGCAATATATAAAGAGAAGCACGGACAGAATAAGCGAAACACGTACAAAGGCAACTATTTGAGTCGAAGTTGACTTTATCACAGATCAAAGTGTCTGTTTGATTTTCAAAGCGATCGTCCTTCAATGGAGGTGATTCACTCATGGTCTTGTCCAAGATCACTCAGCACCGCTCTCATGTACTCCTTTGCCCAGGTACATGAGAACCAGTTCTCTTGATTGACATGAAACATGTTTGTCTTGCCTGATTTGTATCTTGAAAAGATGTCTTGGGTTTAAATCAATCCCCTCAGAGAGATAACACTGAAGTGCTGGACGAGCCATTAAACGCTTCGTTCCTTAAAGCTACAGGTGCTGATAGGCCATACAAAGATGAGATTTTCGCTAGCATGGTATGTCAGTAATCCATTTAGGTTTCGACGTGTCAAGAGCATATCTAATATACTTATTACTCTATTTTTCTTCTTCAAAATAAAGTAGTTTCATAATAAAATTGATTTTTACTCAAATTTTGTTCTATTTTGGAATGAAAATAGAGATGCGTAAATGAAAAATATTATTTTACTTTGCTATGTAGTAGAAAATAAATAGGATTATAAAAGATTATATTCTAAACTCTATTTCCAAATGAAAAATGGAGTGAAATTAGAGATGTTCTAAGACATTTCGATAAACTTGTTCCTTGTGGAGAAAGTTATATTAACCGTAGCATTTTCTGATAGGAAAGTGATGGACATAAGGTGGTGAAAGACATCATTTATGGTCCAGGAAAGAAGAAATATAGGTTCTGTAAGGTTATGCTCATTTCTCTTTCCAAATTATTAATACTTCAGTTTCGTCCTATATCACGCTCTGTTTTGAGATGAAGAGTGTGATTTTTTTATTGTGTTTATGGGCTCTTCTATGCACAGAATTTGGCAAAACATCGTATTCTTGGCTTGCCAAGTGAAATATTAAGTAAAGGAAAGCACTTCATCTTGATACGCAATCCCGTTCACATATTGGTAAGCTTCGCAAGCTCGCTTTCTGGTGTTATGATATTTTTTGAATTGGTTTATCCAGGGCAAGTCCTAATATATTGGAAGCCATAAACAATTTAGAAGTAAATTTAATTAATTTTAATTTTAAAAAAGTGGGGGTACATTGACGTTACGTGACTAACCCTTTAAGGGTTTGAGATTTTTCTTCTCATTATTATGGTTTTTGTTTGTATGTTCGTGCAGCCTTCATTTGACAAGGTAATCCCGTTATCATTTCTCGACGTGGGATTGGCAGACTTAGTTTCAATATACAGCGATCTTTGCCAACTGGGGACACCACCACCTGTCATCGATGCCGATGACCTTCAGCGAAATCCCGAGGTTTCATTGCTATATTATAAAAAATTTGACAAGAAACTCAACTACGAGTATGCAAGAAGATGCTTATTTTGTGTATCATTCATCTATTTTCAGGCCACGTTACGTGGTCTTTGCCATGACTTGGATATCCCGTTTCAGGCATCTATGCTTAAGTAAGACTCTTTAAGCATTCTCTTGGATTTGAACGTATAAATGCAAAAGTCATGGCACCAAAGATTAAGAAGACTCTTAAGCATTCTCTCATAATTTTTAAAGCTTCTTAATCTTTGGTAGATGGTTTATAATTAATCATAAGAATAATTTATATAGTAGTATTTTTTGTCGATATATAGTATAATTTAATGGCAAAAAATAATCTTAAACCTAATATAAATGTAAAAACATCAAAATCAACTGTAAAATGGAAAATAAAACTAAAACCTATTAAATACTCTAGCCAACTCTAGTTCTCATCATAACCCAACCAAGTCATGTATCATTGTGAGTTTTTTGAAGATGGGAGGCTGGTCCCATACCAGAAGATGGAGTATGGGCTTCATGGTGGTACAAGACTGTTCACGAATCAACTGGTTTCTCATCTCCCAGGAAATACCCTCGTGTAAGGGCCTGAAATTTACTTGAGTTATATATACTTATATGATAACTAAAAGCATCATTCAAACTAAACTACAATGTGTGTTTTGTATTTTTTTCAGACATTCAATATGAGGCACTACGATCTGCTGGAGCATTGCTTACCACTATACAACACTCTCAGGCGTCACGTGAAGGGAAAGTCATCTCTCTTGGCCAGCCCCTTAGCTCCTCCAAGTCTTCCAGTTCCTGAAAATGCTAAAATTTTTGCTTGGGTTGGTGATGAGATTTTGCCACGTGAGATGGCCAAGGTGCTTAAACTATATATACATGTTTATGTGTCCGCTTTAAAACTCTGTTGACGTTTTTATATATTCTTATATTCTTGTTTAAGGTTTCTGTTTTCGACTCCGTGGTGCAAGGCGGTGACTCTGTATGGGAATTTCTTAGAATATACAAAGGGAAAGTATTCAAGCTTGAAGAACATATAGATCGGTAAGAAGCAAGCAAGAGTAAAACCCTAGTTAGCACTTCTTCCAAACATTTCTTATTAATATGTTGAAATGTTGCATTTAGATTGTTTGATTCAGCAAAGGCTCTAGCTTTCAACAATGTCCCAACCCGCGAGGAGGTAATATAGCATTCTGATGAAGATAAAATCATTGTCTTGTGTGTCATATTGGGGTTTGAATGAAAGTTATCACAATGGAAAATGCACAGGTAAAAGCAGCCATCTTCAAAACTCTCATAACCAATGGGATGTTTGACAATACACATATAAGACTGTCTCTAACTCGAGGCAAAAAGGTACTGTTTACAACTTTTACCAAACTTCGAACTAATATTAAACTCAAACAAGCTATTGATTTGTTAAGGTCACATCTGGAATGAGCCCTGCGTTTAACCGTTATGGTTCCACTTTGATCGGTATGTTTTTCTATTTGTCTCTTGCAAGAAAAACTATAGTTTATGGAATATAGTTTTTGAGTTATTTTTTGACTAAATAATGAATAGTCCTTGCTGAGTGGAAGCCTCCAGTATATGACAACGATAGTGGAATTGTGCTGATGACTGCAGCTACTCGCCGCAACTCTCCCACCGTATAGTCCCATTACAGTTTCACCTATGTTTAGCTGAGAGTACTCAAAAGTGTTATAATCCAACGTTTGCTTTTTTTTTCAGAATTTAGATTCCAAGATTCATCACAACAACCTCCTCAATAACATACTCGCAAAGGTTCAGTCACTTGCCACAATATATCATGTGTTATTAAGACATAGTTCTAGATGCTTTCTCTGTAATAATGACACAGATTGAAAGCAACAACGCCAACGCGGATGATGCAATCATGCTCGACAAGGATGGATTTGTGTCTGAAACCAATGCAACCAACCTTGTAAGACCTTGAAGAGTCTCAGATTGAACATTTGACTCTCTAAAAAGACCTACTGAGATGTGGTTGTTGCATGCAGTTCATGGTGAAGAATGGAGTAGTTCTCACTCCCCATGCAGATTACTGTCTCCCAGGGATTACCCGAGCTACTGTAAGAGAGAAGAAGATTTATACATTATTATTTTTTTCTAGACATATCTATACGACTATGACATAACCAAACTAATCATCTCATCAATGTGTAGGTCATGGAACTGGTGGTGAAAGAGAGCTTCATCTTGGAAGAACGAAACATCAGCTTGTCTGAATTTCATACAGCTGATGAGGTTTCCTCATTGTTCTTTTCCTTGGACAGAGAATGTTGTATGATCAATAATTATCTATGTTCAATCATATCAATTTTTTTTTCAGGTGTGGACCACAGGAACTATGGGAGAACTCAGCCCGGTACATACACAATCTCTACTTTACTACACAATCTTGGAGCCGGATAAACAAATGCCGGCTCTAGCCTAAAGCAGAGGAAGCATGGGCTTCCGCTATTTTAATAAGTATTCTAAGTGGCCTAAATATGTTTAGTCTAGTGGTTCAGTGAAAAATAATCATTGTGGAAGATGTTGAGTTCGAATCCACCTTTCCGTCTTAGAATAAGGACCGGTTCTATGAAATGCCTTAGAACACTTTTTGGTTTGTCTCGTGACGTTAGCTTATCTTATCGGAGTCAGGTTGTGAAAATTGATGGGCGTGTGATCGGTAAAGGAGAAGTAGGACCGGTTACAAGAAAGCTGCAAAGTGCTTACAAGAAGCTCACCGATGATTTAGGCGTCCCAATACCTACTTACTAAGAACTTTGAACCGTGTTCAAAGGCGTTGCGTCGTTTTCACTTTGATAATAATAAGTGCATGATGTTTTTAGCACATGATGTTTTTAGCACATGATGGTTTGGACCAATGTAAAAAAGTTGGTCGCGTGCAAGTCAAGTGTGTTTCGTCCTCCTCGCCTATTTCATTATCATGTTTATGTTTGATGGTCTTCCCCTTCTTGTATGGCAACTGGCAAGTTCAAAATTTGATTGTTTCTTTTCTTTTGCCATAGCCGTCATTTGACCATATTTAAATACCATAGCCGTCATTTTACTAGATAAACAGTTCTAGAAATGTTCGTTAGGCCATGTCCAGTGACAATTTTTGAGAGAGTTCCTCAGCTATTGATATGTTAAAAAAATCAAAAAACAAGTAAGAAAGAAAAAATTGATAAGTAAGAACTCATAACGGTCTAGATACCACAAGTATATATGGTCTAATATTATTAGTCATTTTTATAAAGTATCAAAACTCAACTACACAGTTAAACTGTCCATGAAGTAGTAATATTATATAGATAAAAAAACTTTTTTGAGATTTTTAACCATATAGCTAAAGATGAAAAAAAAGAACCTGGGAATTCTTGGTGATAATTTACCTACTTCTTTGAACCTAGCAATAATTGCATTTATGTGATTATATATTTGGTAAATTATTTACATTGTTTAAAACAAACAAGAAATTTACACAAAATCTAAAATATAATTTTCATTTTAAAATATTGGCAAATATGACTTATAATCAATGAACTAATTAAGAGACTATGTCAAATTCTTATTATGACTACTATGACTTTCATTACAACCTTAGTTGGAAAAATCTCTGTCCACGTGAAGTGACACATCCGCTGATGACTTCTCCCCTAACTGGTCCCACCACCCTCTTCGAGTCGTTCTTCCACGCTTCTTCTCCAAAGCCTTCCAACTTTTCAAACATCTCTCTATAAAACTCTCCACATTTAAAAGAAAAAGAAAATAATAATATCTCAACTGTTCTTCGGGATTCATAAGCATGAAGAGCTTACTGTTTCCTCAAGCCGTTGTCCTGTTTCTACTATTAGCCGGCTCGGAGCTAGCCTCGGCTCAAACCAACGCCAGAGATGAGCAGTATAGTTACGGCAGCGGGCTAAGTCCCGCCATGGCTGTAGCGATCGTCATCGTGGTCGCTATCCTCTTCTTCATGGGGTTCTTCACCGTCTACCTCCGCCGCTACACGGGCACAGTCGACGGTAGCAGCAGCGCTAATCCCACAGTAGTGGGAGCGAGGAGAGTGGCGGTCGCGCGTGGTCTCGACGCGTCGCTGATCGAGACGTTCCCGACGCTCGTGTACTCTGAGGTGAAGACGCAGAAGATCGGGAAAGGCGCGTTGGAGTGCGCCATCTGTCTGAACGAGTTCGAGGACGACGAAACGCTGCGTTTGCTTCCTAGATGCGATCACGTGTTCCACCCTCACTGCATCGGAGCTTGGCTCCAGGGTCACGTGACATGTCCGGTTTGCCGCACGAATCTCGCCGAACCGGTCGAGGAGGGATTAGTAACCGTAACCGAAATTGATATCGAGTCGCAGCAGTCGGTGGTTTCTGAACCGGCGGTGGACCTCGGTGGGAGTGTTGCTACACGTGTCAAACTCTCGAGGTCGCATACGACGGGACACTCGGTGGTGTCACCTGGAGAATGTACCGAGCGGTTTACGTTAAGATTACCGGAAGATTTAAGGAGGAAGATCATGGCGAATTGGAAGATGAACCGGTCAAATAGTGTATTGGTTCTACCGAGGGGAGGAAGCTCTCGGAGTGGTAAACCGGTTGACCGGTCAAGGGCTCGGTCGGACAGGTGGTTGTTCCGAAAAACACAGTCGTTTATGTGGAGGAGCCGGGACGATGGTTCAATTAGGCTAGGTGGTACGGGTAGCATTAGAGCAAATGCAATAACCAGTCCGACCGGTGACTCGGTACGAGCAGACCGGTGGAATTTTCTTAGGAACCCGTCGTTTCTGTGGAGGACTACGCCGGTTCCTTCGCCGAGAGTTGAAGTTAATAAGGATGGTATAGGAACATCATCGGTTCAAAATACCGTTACAGTTGTTTAGCTAGCGGTTCTGTTAGGTTGCCGGTTTAGTTGGTTAGGACTCTTTTTCTATCAAAACAACAATAGATCTTTGTTATATTTTACGCAATTCTTTAATTTTCATTTATCTTTTCTGGTTAGATATTAATTGTCAATAGACTCTGTCCCATGGACAAGGAGATTGTTTATTGTATTTTGTGCTTTTTCTTCATAAAGAAAATCGATTTTTGTAACATATACAGATATACTTTATTCATATATTTTTGTTTACTTTCTTTATCATATAGTTGTGATTCATGAAGATACATTAGGAACCTAGCAAAATGAATGGATCTTTACAAGTCAAAAAAGTACAAAAGAACATTGAGTCGAACATGGGGTGGAGATTGGCCTCTCTATTCCTTGAAACACAAAACAAAAAGTCATAAGTCGTCGCCAATAATACATAGAATATATGTATTTGTTAATAAACGCATACAGCTCCGACAAATAATCATTTGAACTTTGCAGTACGACATATCCAGACTAAAAATAGTTTGTATGAAATATTATTTGAGTACAGCTTGGAATGAATCGTATCGTACCATTCAAAGATGTGAAATAAACTTCCTCATTCCCAATGTGCATCATCTATAGATAGACGACGACCGTTGGAAAAAAAATATTGACCACGACTAGGTCGACGTACGAAAGCCGCCATTAGTCAAAATACGTTCTAGAAATATAATACGTAATTTTCAAAAGTCGTGATGAAGTTTGGTTCAAAGGAAGGTACCATACGATAATTCTAAAACTAATCATCAAAATTAAACACACAAGCGCTTTGACCCAAAAAAAAAACACACAAGCGCATACGTAACCGCAAACGTAAAACATACAGAATTCGTTGTTGCCTATATATATTACTAAACGATGATGTGACAAAACTAGAGGATGGATGGGTATGATATCACTGTGTACATTCACCAAACAATTGGTAAAAGAAAAACTTGCGATCTGTTGTATTACAATGAGAATCTTGTTCCTGTGATTTCTAGATATGCCCGATGGATTAATAGGAGGTTGGTTAGTTAGAAAGAGTTACATGGATATAGTTTCTATATGATAAAACAACGAGCGCTATTATAGACTTGTAGTTCAAAGCAAAGAGCCGGAGCATACTATATATGTAAATATATTCTTGAACATATTGAATTATTGATTTGAATATGCAAATTCCATATATTCCAGTTTTAGACTGAATCAGATTATCAGACTGGACTACTGACTATATTCATTAGATTTAACATATTAAAAACACTATATTTATCAATTAATAAAATGGTTATATATACAGTTTTAGAACAAAAAGCAAATAAAGATCAACACACTACACAATCCTATAATATCTTTGAAGTTTGTTTCTATAAAATGATAACAAATCGCATTATAAAGTTCAAATCCCAAAATTTTCAACGCAACACACATAAATAAATTCTTAATCAATCACTAGCCATAAGGTTTCCACTAGAAACATTTTTCATTAGTAAACCAGAATACCGGTTGAATCACATTAGTGCGCTTGGCCAATCGCACATTAGAGCGACGATATCAAATTATCAATCATGGAAATAAATCAAACTAGATTTTAACCCGCACGTTCGTGCGGATATATTTATATTTTTTAAATATATTTTATATTATTAAAAATGTTTTAAATATATAATTTCTATTTTAGTGTTATATATTGTATTACTATATCATATTATTGTTTATATTTCTTATTCAGTATTATTAATATATAATGGTTTTTTTTAAAAAAATTACTTTGTTATTGATTTTTATTACTTACTAATATATTTTCGAGTTAGGTAAAATAAAATAAAAATATGAAATACTCAAATAGAGAACCCCATTCAAATTATGTTGTTTTCTTTAATTTAAACATTTTGCATATAATACATTTTTAAATTTTATTTATTTATATTATAGAAAATAAATATGACTAAAATAATTATATTTACATGTTGTGTTTAAGAAAATATACTTTAACATATCTCATTTTAGTATTTTACGGGATTTATTTATTTTAAATAATATAATCCTATTGTTTTAGTAAACTTTATACATAGTAGTATCTATCATACTATTTTATTAAATTTATTATATAGGATATTTGTTTTGGATGTTATGATATTAAGTTCTACTTTTTTTTTAAATTAAGACGTCAAAACATTAGGTTACTTTAAATTTTTACAACATATATAGTTAGTTTTTTTCAGGTACATTTCAAAAAGTTAATCTTTATTATCCATGATTTTGTCTTTTGTAAAATTTGAAATATTATCATTTTGAGTTTGAATATTTATTTTCAAAATAATATATTTTTTCGAGAAAAATTTGGAAAATTACACAACTATTTGAGTTTGGAATAATACATGAATTTTGAATTTATTTTGGTACTACATTACTGTATTATTTTATAAAATATTTGAATTTTTAGTGATATTTTTAATTCTCTTGTCAACAAATTTTGTTACAATTAAAATAAAATAAAATTTATAATTAAAATTTGATTTTTGTCACTAATATTTTAAATGAATTACTGAAATTTCATATTTTACTAATAACATATTTTAAATAGTATATGAACTAAAGGTTATTATATACTATTATATTTTGTATATAAACATTTTTAAGCAATATATTGCTAATAGTTTCAAAATAAATAAAAAGATAATGTATGGCTGTAAATATAAAATTTTAACTTATGTTAATACATTTATTTTAATATAAAAGTATTATATAGTTTTTGAAGTTTAATCCATTATAATGATGATCAATAATTTATTTAAGTTAAAAAATAAATATTTTTTTTTTAATTTACCTATTTAATATATTTTTAATATTTAATTCATATAGTACTTTTATTTTTATATAATACGGAATATATCATAGAATCTATAAAAAAGTTAGTATAAAGAATTTTTTTATTTTCTTTTTTATAATAAGTTTTAGTTAAATTTACTTATAATAATATTATATTACTAATTTCGAAATATATTAATGTGTTATTTATAAAAAAATATTTAAATTTTAAACTAAGATTTTGTTAGATTCTTTCTCAACAGATTTTATTATAATTAAAAAAATCAAATTTATAGTTGGTTTATTGTTAATATATTTATAGTTGGTTTATTGTTAATACAAATAATCAAATATGTCATATTGACTAATTCTTTAAGTGGTTCTACTATGACTTGTTAATAGTAGATAAAAATAGAACCCTAAAATTAATCTCTTCTATTAATTCTTCAACATGTCCAATTGATAGTAAGTTATGTCCAATTTAAATATAACTACATCGATGAGTTAATGAAATCACCAATTAAATTCCCTAATAATCAGCAACTGCTTTTTGTAACTGCATCATCAATTATATATTACACACTTCCACGAGAATATAACTTCTCCAGTTACCAATAACTAAAATTAATTAAAATACCAATAACAAAATTAATTAAAGATGCTAATAATTTCCTAAGATAAAATCTACTAGCATAATCATCTTCGATTTCTTACCTAATCAATATTTGACCATGTTTAATTATTTTTTGAGTACTCCCTCCGTTTTCTTTTATAAGTCGTTTTAGAAAAAAAAATTTGTTCCAAATTATATGACGTTTTCGGTTTTCTATGTAAATTTATTAATAGTTAATGTTGTATGACCAATGATAATATATCTTCTATTTTTTTATTGGTTGATTTGTGGTTATGTAAATAATTAATGATGTTTTTGTCTAGAAAATATAAGAAATTTATGTTTTTTTAATCTATGTGTAAGATCCTAAAACGACTTATAAAAAAAACGGAGAGAATATTTATTTAACAAATAAAAATTCTCCAAAAATCAAACCTATTATTCTAAACTATCGGTTTTGGGTCAGTCTGATATGACTTTTTTGGTTTTCTTTGATGATGTTACTTCTTATATATAGATGAGCCCCGTCAGACCAAAAAAGTCATTACATAAGAAAACAAAAGTTTCATATATATAGCTTATAAACGTTGGTTAATATCTAATTGCATATATAATATATATTGCATCATTATCGTCAGTTAATAATATTTGAATCAACAAATTTAAATACTGCATCTAAATTTCCTAGAAGATAACATCTAAATATATAATGTAACCATCTTCTATTTGGTTATTTGATTATTATTTGATTAATAAGCAAAATTGAAACTGAACATTGTTTTTTTTTTTTAAAGTCTATTTACGATTAAAGTACAAATTAATGTTAATGCGTGAAATGGATATAACACAAATGTACAGTTCTACAATATCATTATTTCAATACAATTATCAAAATTCTTCGTAATAATTTTTTTAAAAAAGATATTATATACAAATATAATTACAAATAAAAACACATCTATAATATTAAAAGAGAAGCAGTTTTGAAAAGTCGACTTATACAAATTGTTTTGGACCCTTTCATTTTAAAATTTTTTGGTCTTACCTTATATTTCTCTAACAATAAATTATAAAGAGATAAATCTTATTTTTGGTATTACCTTATTTCTCTAACAATATTTTTTTGGTCTTATCATGTCTCTATTTATTTTAGTAGATTTTATTTCTACAATTAACCCACCCACATATATGATCATATATAAGTAAAAAGTCTTTAACGATAAAGTTAAAAGCTATAGATCTTTGTTATATGTCTTATTATTTTCTATATTTTATTGTTGTCATAACTATATTGTTTTCAACTTCAGTGTAACGTGGTTTTGCCAGTCCACAGAATCATGATTCCAAAAAAAAAATGAAGATTGGGCATGTATATATTTTTAGTCGATTCTGATTTGGAAGCAAGTAATTATTAGTTAGAAGCATAGTCTGTATTTTCCATTGCCAGTGAAACAAGTATAATTTCAACGAGAAGAAGAGATTGACTAGGTAATAATCATGAAAATAAACAAATACTGTCATATCAATAAGTTTTTAATATTTTTATTTGGATGACATAATAAAAATTCCATAAAAGTTTAAGGAATCACAATTTTATGTAATATTAAAACCTATATCAGAAATTTAATCAAAAATTTGTGTTTTTATCAGATCAATGATATTAAATCGCGGGTTAATAACGAGTTTTTGGGTTTTTACTAGATTCTGTCAAATTTTCAATGTTCAATCTACTTTATTAAAAAGGAAGGAGTTTTGATAAATCTACCTATAAAAGTTGTTTTGAAGTTTTCTTTTTTTGGTTTTACACTCTATATTATAAATATGCTAAGCCATCCAACGATTAGTTCCTATATTTATGCATTTCATCATTTATTATCTTTACATTTATTTTATCGCCACACTATTTCAAAATCTATTACCCATATTTTTTTTTTACCTAAAGGTCAAAATTAAATGCTTCCAAACTACACTATTACCATACATGCATACACACATTTCATCGTAGTGATCTCAGGCTGTCAGCGTTTGTTTGACATCCTTTTACTGGGAAATCAAGATTCATCAAAGACAATAAAGTGTCATCATTCTCACGCAGAAAGAGAAGAAATGGAATACATGTGTGTAGTTTTAGTTGATGCTGCTTAGATTTTCCTTTTACTGGACTTTAGATTGTATTTTAGTTTGTATATATGTATATCTGGCCTATTTAGGATTTAAATATTAATATTAATATGAACGACAAAAAGAAACACTAATAGCTTTTACAATATTATCGATGTATTGATACTGTAGTTGTTACAAAACTATATAATACATTTTATATCAAGCATAATACTATATAATATGGAAATTCTTAGCTTTTTATAATTTAGATTATATCTCAACATCCAGTAATACTGCAGACGGTTTATGTACGTGTTTTTTATTTGAAAACATATGTTACCGAAATTATCATACAAAAAAAAACTAAATTAAGTTAAAACATTTTATTTAGTTTAAAATAGTATACCCGCCGCTGATACTGAAAGTATATTATAAAACTACATAAATAAAATTTCAAATATTAATTTTTAAAAATTAATTCTTCAAATATCTATACAAACAATCTAATAAAATTTTGAAAATTGATTCATTTTCTTTCAAATATGTATGTAAACAAACTATATCTATACTATGAAAAAAGAAATCATTACCAAAAAATCTACTTAAAAAAGTTGTTGGACCATTTCACTAACTAATTATTATTGGTCCAACTATTTTAAAATACAGAAATTTAAAAATAATAGTTTAAAATTTAAATCATGTATAAATTTTTTTATTATAAATATACTTTTATAATAATTAAATTAAATATTGATTGTAAAAATATGTATATAACCCGCAGACAGCAAAATTAAGCGGAGTGGATGCGGGTACAAAATTATTTGTTTGCGGGTTGTGCGGGTCATATTTTTTAACAAAAACAAACTGAAAATCCGTGGATTGGCGGGTCGGTGGAGCGGGTTCGATCCGCAACCCAGCCTTTACTGTGTATATACCGGATTAATTTTTAAATTGCTATTATTTAATAAAATATATTTTGATTAAAATTTATACACAAATATGATTACAAAAAATACAAATATAATCAGAAAGAAAAAACAAATATCAAAATTAAATTTTAAACAAAAATATACCCGCCCTTTTAAGGGCGGGTCAAAATCTAGTAAAGTGCTTAAAATGCTGACAAAAAAGTTCTAAAAGAGGAAGGGATGAAAAAAAAAACGTTCATCTTCGTCTTCAAATCTTTGTTCCTTCGAGTTGGAGAAATGTTTTGCTTTGATAAGAGGATGCATTCTTTTGATTTTACAGAGCAAATGCTCTGTTCACATTTTCTGTCACGATCTTAACAGGATAGTTCTGGAGAAACCTTTTGAACTAATGGGTTGTGACTTGGTGTGGTAGTTCAGATATATATTGAATATCAATTGGTTTCAGAAGCAACCCTATGGGAATGAAGAGGTAAAGGTTCCATGGTTTTACTCCTCCTTCTGTTTGGTCTCATTCTTGAGTTTCATGCCGCCATGCACGGGGAGGTTGATGCTGCTCTTTCTTTGAACATGAGAGTAAGATGTTAAAGTTTTACATTAGTTGGTCAGCTTATGCGCAAACACTGTAGTTTTTATCTTCTTGATCAGGCTGCCCCTTTATCGGTTGCATGTATTCTAAATGCTTAGTATTTTTACGTGTTTTCAGATCAGCTTGACACTGAACATAAAAGCAGACTTGCAGTCACTATTTACTTGGAAGACAAAGCAGGTATAGCATCTGAGATCTTCCTAATCTCAAACTGTCTTTTTTATATGATCTTCCTAATCAATCACATTGCATCATATAGGAAAGAAGAGCGTTATGTTTCAGGATTTGAGTTAAGACTTGAGACGGACCCCTTTAATATTTTGGAACGAAATAAGAGCTTTTGAGCCAATAACTTGTTTTGGCCCATTAATCTAGCACAGAGAGGCGAGACATTAATGAAAGTCTCGGACTTTGTAGATTCAGCAAATGAAACTCATTGTGATATGTCTTCTTAGAGCCAGTGCTAGTAGCTAAATGCGTATGGGATTTGTTTGTCGTTTCAACTCTATTCGAACCTGTTCTACTTTAGACACGGTTTGTAAAAACCAAACCAAACCGGAAAACTGAATTAAAAACTTTCTTCAAGAGAATTCTCATTAAGCCAAATTCATATATATTTTCAAACCGGGATCCAGTTGTTTTCTTCACAATATTTATCTTTTTAGTTTATTAATAAACAAGCTGATCGTGCCTGGCTTCAGACATCAAATCTACATCTCTTTTTCTCTGTAGTTCTAGGTACATGCTGTCTCTATCTCTCTCTCTGTCTGTCTATCGACTATTCGAATGTCTGCCATATGTTTTGTTTGATTTGAGGTTTTTCTTGTTCAAGTGTTATTTCGTGAGTAGGGAAAATTGAACGAGTTTTGACTTTCATTTTCCTCTGTTCGATCTGAGCAGCTTTGATGCGATTTCACATGTACCCCTTTTTGTTTATAAAACTCTAAAGTTTCAGTCTTTACTTTGATTCAGATCCCAATTATGCAAATTTCCCTTTTGATCTGATTCACTTTTTTTTTTTTTTTTGTTAACATCTGTTCCTGAGCTGCTAGAATCTGAATTCTAGACTCTTTTGTTGTTGGTGAATCTGTCTTTATGCCCCTTTGCATTCTGTTTATGTAAATCAGTTCAGAATTATTATTATTATTATTTTTTTGTTTGGATTCAGAAGAAATGGAGGTGAAATCGAGAGCTCCGGGAAAGATCATACTCGCAGGGGAACATGCTGTTGTCCATGGATCCACGGCAGTAGCAGCCGCCATTGATCTCTACACTTACGTCACTCTACGCCTTCCTCTTCGATCAGGTTCCTTTTCTTACATATACACTGGAATTGCTTTCTTCTTCTTTTTTTTTTTTGGTTCTGGTTGTTCCTGTACTGAATTCACAGTGTACCAAACTAGAGATTGATTAGTTGAAGATCCAAGTTTTTTCTTTGCAATGTAGTAGCGTCTCTTGGCTATGGTTGTCCATGTTCCAAGTAGAGGTAGTATCAATGGGATTGAGTTTGTGTTAAGGGTTATTCATTCTAGGCGTGCGTGCGTTGCTTGCTGGACTTGAATTGACTTGACATTAGTACCTGATGGTTTCAGATCAAATATAGAACAAGTAATATTTGATGCTTTTTTTTTCCCAAATGTAGAAACAAATCTGAAAGCATTTATTTTTACATTTTCCTTCTTCTGACAGCTGCTGAGAACAATGATAGGCTTACACTTCAGCTCAAGGACCTGTCCTTGGAATTTTCCTGGTCCATAGCCAGACTCAAAGAAGTGATTCCTTCTGATTCAAGCACTTCTACACCAGCTTCATGTTCAGGCGAGATTCTTAAATCAATTGCCGTTTTGGTTGAAGAGCAAAATATTCCAGAAGAAAAAATCTGGCTGTCCGCTGGGATCTCCACCTTCCTCTGGTTATACACCAGTATCCTTGGGTAAAGAAAACACTCAATACAATTTGAACTCGAAGAGATTTTCCAGAGTCCTTGACTCTTCTTGTTGTGTTTTTTTTTTAGATTTAGTCCAGCTACAGTCATCATTACAACGGAGCTTCCATACGGATCTGGCCTTGGTTCATCAGCAGCTTTCTGTGTAGCTCTAACAGCTGCTCTCATCGCATCTTCTATCTCAGACAAAACTCGTGGTGAAGGTTGGACTTGTCTAGATGAAACCAATCTCGAGTTGCTGAATAAATGGGCGTTTGAAGGCGAAAAGATCATCCACGGGAAGCCTTCCGGGATAGATAACACCGTCAGTGCATACGGTTAGTCTTAATGACTGTAAAACATCCAAATTCTATACGTTAGGAGGGAAACCATATCTGTTTTGCTGTTTCTTTTGCAGGCAACATGATCAAGTTCTGCTCAGGGGAGATAACTCGGTTACAGTCAAACATGCCTCTGAGAATGCTAATCACCAACACTAAAGTGGGACGGAACACCAAAGCTCTGGTCTCTGGGGTTTCAGAGAGAACAGTCAGACACCCAGATGCTATGAAGTCTGTGTTCAGTGCCGTGGACTCTATAAGTAAAGAGCTAGCTTCGATCATCCAATCTAAAGAGGAGATCCCGGTTACTGAGAAAGAAGAGAGTATAAAAGAACTCATGGAGGTTAACCAAGGCTTGCTGCAGTCAATGGGGGTCAGCCACAGCTCGATTGATACCGTGATCCGAACCACGCTCAAGCACAATCTTACCTCAAAACTGACTGGAGCTGGAGGTGGCGGCTGTGTCCTTACTCTGTTACCAACAGGTTATCCTTTTTTCAGAAATGTTCAATCATTCTTGAAATCTTTGATTTTTGTTTTGTCCCTTGACAGTCCCTCCGTGGTAATCTAAATGGTTTCAGGGACGGTGGTGGACAAAGTGGTTGAGGAGCTTGAGTCCAGCGGTTTTCAGTGCTTCACTGCATCAATTGGTGGTAACGGAGCTGAGATTTGCTTTTGATCAGATGCTGTATGGTTTAAACAAAGTCATATTTGGCCTCTCACTATATATTAGAAGAAGGCTGCAGTTACAAAATATAAGGAGTCCATTTTTTAACTTATGTATTGAATGTAAAAAATGCTTTTTACCATGTGAAATCTCTTTTTTTTTTTTTGTTGTAGACATGAATGCATTATAAAGGACATGTTTGGAAGTTGCACTTTCTTGCATACAAGGTTACAATCAACTCTCCTCAGCCAATTTGAATGTTGTCCAGCTTCATCATATCATAGATGTGAGAAGCTGGCCTCTGGACATGCTCATGCATTCTAAGTAGCAATCTGTATAAAGACAAGCTTGCAAGACCAAGACGATGTAAATCTCTAACATATGTGTTTGCTTCTTTGATCATCTCCTCCTTCTCAAAGTACTCAGCAATAGCCATGACAATTCTTTGAGTCGGTCTCCAATGGCATCCCTTCATTAGTTCAAATGCTTTGTGCATAGCATCTATAGCTTTCTCCATACTCTGACATTTCACCCATCCCTCCATCAAAATCTCCCAAGTCTTGTAGTTTGGCTTACCTCCTCTCTCCAACACACGGTTGTGCAGAGACTCGGCTTCCCGGATCAGTCCATTACGCACATAACCACCCAAGAGAACATTGGAGACTCTAACATCATAGTTACAGCAATTCTCCTCCCACTCCTCGAAGACCCTCTCAGCCTCCGCAAGATCGCCAAGTTTCACCAAAGATGACAACACACATATGTAGTTCGCACAAGTCATCCTCCCAGAAACAGACTTGGAACCTTCCCACAGACGAACAACTCCTTTCTTATCTCCTAAAGAAGCATAAAGCGTGATGAGGAAGAAGTATCCAAGCCTATTGCTCCTGTTCAACTTCTTCTCCGCACTCTCAAGCACCAACTTAGCCTTATCAACAAAACCAAACTTAACATAGACACTCCCTAGCGTACACAACGAGCTCCACCCAACTTCAACGCTCTTGTCACCAACCATCTCCCCATAAACACTCTCCACACCTCCAACACCACCCGATGCTTCGCAGCCGCACGCGTTCATCCAGAGATTGTAAGAGAGAACGTTCCTCGGTATTTTGTTCCTCTTCATCAACGCAATCACCATCGCTACTTTCTCGTACTGACGAGTCGCTTCGTAAAGCTTCATCATCTCGTTGAACGGGTGTGGAGTTACAAGAAACCCCAGCTCGTTCAGCTTCTCCATGAGAGCTTCCGCTTCCTTAACCAATCTACCTTTAACGTAGCCACGAAGGAGAGGAAGGTAAGCTGCTTTCAGCGAAACAGAGCTGCTTCGAAGCTGCTCGAAGTATTCCTCAGCTCGTTTCAAGCCATGGTTTTTAATGATCAGTTCCAGCTTAAGAGCAGTGTCTTCTGCACTAAAGTGAACATCTTTTCGAGTCCCCATCCACTCCATCATCTGATACACAAAGTTTAGAAAAAAAAGCTAAACTTGATTGTTTCTCTCTGTTTAATAATAATAAAGCTAGAGACTTTCGGAAACCTGGAGAGCGAGATCGTGACGGTTTGATCTGATTAGGCGGTTGGAGATGAACCGGAGCTCCGGTAACGTGACGGGGTGACCCGAGTCGACGCGTTGCTGAAGCAGAGAGGGGACACTGAGTCGTGGACCGTTCTTTCTTAGTATCTCCTTCAGTGTATCCGTGGAAGCGACTGAAGAGAGGAGCCTCGTGCTGGAGAAACTCGACTTCGCAACCAAGCGAATCCTGATGTACATTGTGGTTGGATGTTGGAGATGTGAGAAAGGAGAGAAAAGAAGCTCAAGTGATGGAAAGAATGGGGGGTTTCTAAAATAATCTGAAAGTTTTCGGGGTATTTATGTGTGTTTATGATAAATAGGATATATAGGAAAGAAGGGGGTTTATGGTATTAAAACTGAAAGTATTGGGGCATATATGTGATTTAGAAAGAAATTGGGGATCTTTCGGCGGTTTATCATCATTTAACGAAGGAGTTCAATTTACAGTGAACACCAAAACCCTAATCCACAGTCGTGAGTACGTCATCCTCTGTGCTCTTCAATTTGTGGTGATACGTTGTTTCTTCCATTGAGCTGATTTCATTTAAGGAGAGAAGAGCACGGACAATGTTGGCTATCTTTATATCAATCGAATTCGAGAAGAGAAGGGGAACGATCCGGAGATTCGTCACCAGACCGATGAGATCCTTTAGTCGCGTCATATTCTCTCCTTGAGCTTGATTTGCTAACAACATTTCTGGCGTTTCACTTCAATTTATGAAGTAGATTGTTTTCGAAAGGAGTTCAACAAGCAAGTGGCTAAGCTCAAAATATTTGGATTATGATTCTAATAAGTTACACTAAACCTTATTTTTGATCCAAATGTTTTTTTTTTTGGTACTAGTCTGGTGGTGAGGCGAGTCATGAAATATAGAAGAGCTAACCAGACGCTGCTGAGAAAGAGGCGGAAGATGATGTTTTGAACTCGGGTGCTGAGATTGCTGGAGCAAGAGGAGATGTTTTTGGGACAACATTCTTGCAAAATAAAAGCGAGGGTTCACAGGATTGCAGCCTCCTTTTCTCATGAGGAAGGAAGTCATGGCCAAGTGTGCACAGTTTGATGAAGAAGAACTCTACAAGGTCTTTAAACGTTACAAAATATATTTTCTTTAATTAATCTTGTTAGATTCATCTTGAATTTTGCATTCTGAGAGTATGTCTTTGTTTTATTCAGGTGATTAGTGAAGGAGATGACATATAACTTATTGCATATCATATGGATGAGTGGATCCATCCCAGCGAGCAAATTGCATCACCGGTCCTAGTGAGAATGACTCATGGGCAATGCTCGATGAGATGATAGAAGAACTCGCCAGATTTTTACCAAGCGGTACTTCTGATTTTTAGCCTATTGTATATTTGTATCATGATTCCTTTGCAGCCAAAACTTCCTTACGTATCGTGTTGATTGTCTCCGGAGCTTTGAATGATGCAGCTGCAAAGAAGTATGATTTGGAAGGTTGGTTTCCAGCGTCGTGTCCTCTTCCAACTGTACAGAGTACCAAGCTCGAAGACTTGAGATCAGATACGGTCAGAAACAAGGTAAACCTCTCTCTCAGTTGGTTTCATTCTATTAGCAGAGATATTCAGTCTTGTGTATTTACTTCTTAAGTGATTTTTTTCATGCAGAACAATGAGCAGACGAAGCAGTATGTGCATATGCTGACTTCAACTCTTACAGCTACTGAGTTTCGCCATTCTCAAGAACTACCAGCGAGACTGACGTTTTTGCCCTTCAAGACTAAACCCTTTGTTACCGAGACCAAGGGCAAAAAGTCTTAATTAAATGGTAAAATACACCCTCACTTTCACTAATAAAATACTTAAATCTTTCAGTCAACACCTAATCCGTCCTTGTTAATTGTTATCATGCTTATGTGAGCTCATATCAATTCACATATCATAGAAAAAGACTTTCAGTATAAGTCAATGGTAAAATATAAACCACCACTTTCACTAATAAATACTTAAATACAGCAACACTTTCAATAATTTTTCATGTGCGAGCTCACGCCAATTCACATATTATAGAAAAAGACTTTTATAAGTAAATGATAAAATATACACCACCGCTTTCACTGATAAATACTTAAATTTTACCTTTTCATTTTGATTTTTGTTGCAGTTTCAGATGGCGAGATACTCAGCTCGCGCCGTTGATTTAGCTAAATCTATACGAATCGTTGTGATTGGTGACAAGGGCACTGGAAAATCCAGCTTGATTACCGCTACAGCCACCAATTCTTTCCCTGACAATGTCCCTCCTGTTCTCCCTGATACCAAGCTGCCTTTACAGTTCTTCCCTGATGGTATACCCATCACCCTTGTTGACACTTCCTCAAGGTATCTTCATCTCTTTATATTTGTTTCCTCATGAAGAAGAGCATTGTTGTTGGGACAACATAAACACTTTGCCACCTGTTTAGTTACTGTTTGAAAAGAAAGGCTTATGTGGTATTCATACCTGGACAGCTTTGTTGATGTGCTATAAAGTATCTTTTAATTATTTCATATCTTGGGTTCAGGCCGGAAGATAGGGGCATGGTTGCCGAGGAATTGAAGCACGCAGATGCAGTGGTTTTGACACATGCCGTTGACCGACCTGAGACTCTCGAAGGTCTGAGTACATACTGGCTTCCAGAGCTTCGGCGGTTAGAGGTTTGATTTTCCTCTTTGTTTACATTTTTGGTCATGTCAATCTTGCTGTTGTAGTAGGTCTATAATTTCTCTCCTGGTGGGTCATATCACTGTTCTTGTGGTGAATTGTGTAAACGATTTGCTGTTACCTTATCAAGATTGCCTTGTGACCTTTTCTTTAACAGGTAAATGTTCCTGTAATAGTAGCAGGCTGTAAGCTTGACCTCGACAAGAACCAGGTCAGCCTCGAACAAGTGATGTCACCTATAATGCTACAATTTCCGGAGATTGAGACTTGTATCGGATGTTCTGCCCTGAAGCAAATCCAGGTATCATGAATTCTGTTATTCCTCTTCGGATTTATTATACATCTTAGCTCAAGCGTGGCACACAAGTTGGTTCGACTTTCAAGGTAGCTAAGGCATGTAATTGCCTTACGAGATTGGAATTGTTAAATTATATTTCAGACCTGAACTATCATCCTTATAAAATAAACTTTCCTGTAGGCACAAGAAGTTTTCTATTATGCACAAAAAGCTGTCCTACACCCAACAGCACCTCTGTTTGATCAAGAAACCCAGACATTGAAGCCACGGTGTGTAAGGGCCTTGAAGCGTATCTTTATACTCTGTGACCATGATAAAGATGGTGCTCTTAGCGAGGCTGAGTTAAACGCATTTCAGGTTTTATCTCCTCTTCTTGTGTTTCATCATTTCTTGTGTTATGTCTATTTCATCATCGATATGGCTCTAGCCTATCCTTTAGACTTTTCAAAAAAAAAAAAAAAAATTCTCTCATCCAAATGAGGCACCTAACAGTTGTCTCAAATAGGTCAAGTGCTTCGATGCACCATTGCAGCCTAATGAAATCAAAGGTATTAAGAGGGTTGTGCAAGAAAGGTTACCAGAAGGTGTGAATGAAACAGGAATGACAGTGACTGGCTTCCTGTTTTTACATGCACTCTTTATTGAGAAAGGGAGGCTCGAGACAACTTGGACTGTACTTAGGAAGTTTGGGTATAACAATGATGTAAGACTGGCTGATGAATGGCTTCCACCTTCATTATTCAAGAGAACACCTGATCAGGTAAATTGCAGAAACAGAATCATCAATCATCTATAACTGGATGAGCTGTATATCGAATTTTTTGTTTGAAATTTTTATTATTATCAGAAATAAGAAATCGGATGCTCACCAAGTTACATTAACATGCCTTCCTTGTCATGTGCAGCTAATGGTAGTGTTGTTTTGTTTTTGTAGACTGTTGAGTTGACAGATGTAGCAATCGAATTCCTGAAAGGAATGTATATGTTGTTTGATACCAATGGGGTAAGTCTCCTTTTTTTTTTTAATTAATGGCTTAGGCTGCAGTTTTTATATTTGTCTCTTAATGAATTTTCACTTTGCAGGATAATAATCTGAGACCTCAAGAGATCGAGGATTTATTTTCTACTGCACCTGAGAGGTATTTTCTCCACCTTCAGAAAGCAAAGAACGCGTAATTTAGATTACATTAAAACGCGAAATTATGAATTGCAGTCCTTGGAATGAAGTTCCATATGCGGATGCGGCAGAGAAAACTGCGCGTGGAGGACTTTCCCTTGACGCTTTCCTGTCACTGGTAATCAATAGTCTTACAAATGCTCAACAACTTAAGGAACATTTTGTATGCATGCACAATTGCAAATACATATACTCGTACTTCTTCGTTTCATTTTTATGTTTTTTTTCCTAATCTTCCAATTACATCCTTGCAGTGGTCACTGATGACATTATTAGAACCTGCTCGGAGTGTGGAACATTTGATTTGCATTGGATTCCAGGGCAAACCATCTTCTGCCATCCGTATTACTAGGAGAAGGCTTTTAGATCTCAAAAAGAAACGATGTGAAAGAAAAGTTTTCCAGTGCTTTGTTTTTGGACCCAACAGCGCTGGAAAATCTGCTTTACTGAATTGCTTCCTTGGAAGGTTTGTCATATTAGCTCTTTCCAAAACTTGTTGCATTTCCAAAATACAAACAGGAAAGAGTATAGTCCGGCCCATGTTTTTATACGTGGAGACGTTCGCATACTGGTAGAGCGCAAAATTGTCCTCTCCATGTGGTTGACATTCATGTCTCATCATTATCTAGGTCATATGCTGATAACCCGGGATCAACCACTGACGAGCGGTATGCAGTGAATATGGTCGATGTACCTGGGGTGAGTTGTGGAACACTTATGCAATTTGTCTCATTATGTGTGTGTTTGTGTGCGAATAAAGATACTGAATAAAGAATGGCAAGTGTTAGTTTGTGGACTTTGAGACGGGAGCTAGCTAGATATCCTAGATGAGTTGATACTATGGGCACATATGCATGTTGGGCGTTTTGAACAGAACTGTTCAGACTTGCTAGTTTTTTTGGCATCTTTTGAGGCTGTTTCTTTTCTCTACGTTTCTCTATGTAATATGTTCATTAATATGATGATTGCAAATCTCTGGGTGTAGAGTGCAAAGAAAACTCTTGTGATGAGGGAAATTCCTGAAGGTGGGGCTCAAGGTCTATTCTCATCCAAGGAGTCTTTGGCTGCATGTGACATAGCTGTTTTCGTGTATGACAGGTATATATTTTCCTTCTTTGGTTGGTTTAAATATGCTTCAAGTAGATGATGCCTTATCATTTTCTTATTGTGGGTTGTGTGAAACAAATGTCTGACGGTACCTTGAGGAGGCTTTGAGTTGCTGTTTGCATTGTTTATTTCCTGCAGTTCTGATGAGTCGTCATGGAAGCGAGCGACTGAGTTGCTTGTAGAACTTGCAAATCACGGTGAGGCCACTGGATATGAGGTACCTTGCCTTATGGTTTCAGCGAAATACGATATTGTATCATCCCAGATTTCCAGACAAGCATCCACTAAGGTAAGGGTTCTTGTTGATCTCTGAGTCAAATGAAAACAGCTTGAGTAAACCTGTAAAGCACCTTACAACACGGATCTTTTTGCAGGTGACACAAGATATGTGGATAGACCCTCCGGTATCCATCAGCTCGAAACTGGGGGATCTCAACAACTTATTCCGCAAAGTTATAACTGCAGCGCAACATCCTCATCTGAGTATTCCAGAGACCGAAGCAGGAAAAATCCGCAAACATCATTACAACAGGCTTTTCAACCGCTCTCTTATGGTTGTTTCAAGTACGTTTCCATCCGTAGTCTTTTAATCTTTGACACAACTTTTCTCACAGACTAACAAACACCGTAACCAAAAAAAGCTTCATACTCATGCTTGGTGAAATTATTTTTCAATTTGTATGACAGTCGTAGCTGCTGTTTTGGCTGTTGTGCTTGCTGCATACTTTGCGTATGTCTCAAGAGAGAGCGCTTCTGATTGAGAATGAAGAACCCAGTGTTGCAAGGTGCCAACGCTAAACGAAAATAGCAAGTCTCTTGTTATGATCTTATATTAGTAGAGCATTCTTGTTCCTACAACAATGTATTTGTAACAAATCCTTTTGTGTGTACCAGTGACTTACAATTTTCTTGCAACTGAATTTACCTCAAAGTCTCTTGCTTGCATCTAAATACTAGTGTTTAAGTTTTGGTGCTCACAGCAGAGGCAACTTTGGTTCCTACAACCTACCTTTTGTGGGAGTTTTTTTTCTTATTGCTAGAACGAGAAACCATGCATGTGGTTACCGTGATTTTCTCCTTGACCCGAGGGTCAATGTTTTTGCAATCCATAGGGAATGCATTTCGATAAGAGTCTTTAAGATATGAGCCTGCAAGCCTTTGATGACCCTGGAAATCGTTTTCTTGATTCTTTCTCAAGGCTTCTTCGCTTCACTGTCCTTCAAGTGATCTGCTGCTTGAATCACAACCTTGCACCTACAAAACACAATGAATGCAAGTAGATCAATATCCACCACAACCTTGCACCTACAAAACACAATGAATGCAAGTAGATCAATATCCACCAAAAGAGCCTGGATCAATATTTGTTTCTGTTTTGTTGGTTTTATATTCTATATATTTTTGTTAAGTTTAAGACGGTTGTTTATCATTCATTCCTCTCTCTTCCCTAAACGCTCCATCTTCTCTCTTAACCAAAAACTTTCAGGTTTTCAGATTTGTAGCTCCGGCGGCTTCCATAGTGTCGGAGTTGTGCTTTCATGTTTGTAAATCTTTTCGGTGTGGTTATTTTAAGATCCGTTTTGCTTCTGTTTTTTTTCGTTTTCTCTCTGTCTTCTGTTTGTGTCAAGTGTGTAGTTCTTTAAGTGTTTGAGGAGATCTTCGTTAGCTTGTAAGATGTGGTGTCGTTTGATTTCTTCGTCGCTGCGGTGGCTCACTTGATTGATTTGGCCAGACCTGTAATTTTTTCTGGTGTACGGTGCTGGTTGATGCCGTTTCTGATGTGGGTTGTTAATTCTTCCATCAGATCTGGTCAATTCTTTTTTTGTTTGAGTCGTTTGTGGTCGGTGTCTTAGTCTGTACTTTTCATCTCTTACTTGGTTTGGCTAATCGAAGGGCTCTGGTTTATGTCTCCCCATGGTTGGGGCTGTTGTCTCTGGGAAGAGGTGGTTCACATAACACCATCTTCGCCAGCTTGCGTCTCCGGGAAGAGGCGATTCCCTTACGCCATCTTCGCCGGCCGGTTCCATTCTGTTTTAGTTGATCTCCGGTTCGCGTTGTCTTATGTCTACTCTTGCGTGTTGGAAGATCAGAGCTTTGGATTCAATCCTTCTTTTCCAGTTTGGCTTAGCTGGTGGTGGTGGTTCGACGTGCTCTGTGAATCCGGAGGAATCTCAGGCCTGGCGTTACGGGAGTTCGTGGTGGAAGAAGAGGATTTCTTCCTCTTTGATTATTGTGTGGGCTTAAAGGCCTGGTTTAGTCTAATGGATGTTTCATTTTGGGCTTTGTTTGCCTTTCTGTTTGTTGTTTGTGTTGGACTTGTCCTTTTGGACTTAATCTTTTTATAAAATTCCAGATGACAAAAAAAAAAAAAGACGGTTGTTTATGAGTCACTGAATTGTGATGCTTTTACAAAATATTCAACTTTAATGTAATATATTTGTTTTTTTTTTAATTTTTAATTTGATTTTATAGTTAATTAGTTTCTTGTTGTTTTAGTTATCAGTTTCGGATTTTTTTTTTAATTTTAGTCTATTATTGAGGTTTAGAAATTAAAAAAATGCACAAAATCAATTACAAAATTTATAAACTAACAAATTTTCAAAATTATAAAAGAAGTTGTCTAAGATCATTCTAAAATTCTATTATTTAAAATATGACAATTCATTAAAAACAATCGACTGAAGTGAATATTGATCATTTTAATCAAAATTGTTGATCTAAATCATTCTTGAAAAAACACACACATAAAAGTAATTTTAAGTAAAATATTTTATTCTATTCATTTTTATTTATATAAGATAAATTCCTTTTTATTAAATTATATAATTTAAATATAAAATTGATATATTTATATTAAATTTCCTTTTATATTAATCTTCCTTTTTATTTTTGTAAAAGGAAATTTGTTTTTACTAAATTACATGTTTTAAATATAAAAATACCATATATTTTTATATGAAAGAGATTGCCCTTTTGAAAATAAGGTAATTTGGAAACAAAAATTAACAAAAAAATAAGAAAGTTTAAAATCTGAAACTTTTGGGGCATTTATTTAAAAATAAATTGCCAGTGGCTATCAACACTATATAAAGGTCAGTTTACAAAAAAAAACACCAAAACCAGAATCAGAGACTTCAGAGTTTCATCTTCTTTCTTCTTCACAGTTTAACGCTTCTCTGTGCTTGTGAAGATACTACGTTGTTTCCTCCTTTGATCTGCTTTCATTCAGAAAGAGAGAAGAGCACACACAAGACAAGAGATGTTGGATATCAATCTGTTTCGAGAAGAGAAGGGGAACGACCCGGAGATCATCCGTGAATCACAACGCCGGAGATTGCCGGCGTTAATCTCGTCGATGAGGTCATCAACCTCGACAAAGAGTGGTTTTGTTTGATTTTTAATGATGTTTTGTTTGTTTATTTGGAATAGGAAGCTGAGAAGAAGAAACAAGTCGCTGCTGACAAGGAAAAGGAAGTTGGTGATGCTTATAAAAAGCTCAAAGAAAAATTGAAGGAAGTTGGAAATCTCGTCCCCGACTCTGTTCCAGTTAGTAAGAATGAGGTTTGTGTTCCGTTTCTTGTCTGGCATTGTTGGTGACAGGACAGGACAAGAGGAGATGAATATTTGATAATAAGTTTGTGGTGTGGTGATTTCATATATATTTTGCAGGCGGATAATCCTGTGATTAGAGTTTGGGGTGAGCAGCCTGTTTTTGCGCCTGGTCAGAAGGTGATGAACCATGTCGATCTCCTTGAGAAGACCTTCATTGCAGATACTAAGAAAGGTAAATAGTAGTAGCATTGGTTTGAACACTTTTGGTCTTTTGTGTTTTGTTAAAGAGATTATGTTTTGGAACTCTCAGGTGCTAAAATTGCTGGAGGGAGAGGCTACTTCCTGAGAGGATATGGTGTGCTACTCAACCAAGCTCTTATCAACTTCGGGCTAGCCTTGTTGACGAATAAGGAGAAGAAGGATGTCATGGCCAAGTGCGCACAGTTGGAAGATTTTGATAACGAACTTTACAAGGTCTTTCTTGAACTTTAGAAGAAAAAAAAATTATTATGTTTTTAGTCTTGTCTTGAGCTTTTCATCCTGAGTTTAGGTCTTCTGTTTTAATCAGGTAACTGGTAAAGACAAAGAAAAAGAAAAAAGACGCAACTGGTGAAGGAAAAGACAAAGAAAAAGACGTAACTGGTGAAGGAAAAGACAAAGACCTTGATAAGGTAACTGGTAAAAAAGATGACAAAGACCTTGATAAGGTAACTTGTAAAAAAGAGGAAACATACCTGATTGCAACTGCTGAGCAACCTCTTTGTGCATACCATATGGACGAATGGATCCATCCCAGCGAGCTTCCCAAAAGGTATAATAATAAACATAGGCTATTTTGTTTCTTTTATGTATTTATTTTTGTAAAAGATGTATTGACAATATCCATTACGTGGGTCCAGATATGCTGGTTACTCGACCTGCTTTAGAACAGAAGCTGGTTCCCATGGAAGAGACCAGCTTGGCATTTTCCGTGTTCATCAGTTTGAGAAAATCGAACAGCTTTGCATCACCAGTCCTAACGGGAATGAATCTTGGGAAATGCTCGAGGAGATGATGAACAACTCTGAAGAGTTTTACCAAGCGGTAATTATTTCGTATCTTTTTAAAAAAAGTTATAAGCATGTCACAATGTTTTTGTTTTCTTCTTTTTAAGTTAGCCAATTGTATAATAATGATTATTCATTCAATTGTTTTATTAATGCAGCTAAAACTTCCATACCGAGTGGTAGAGATTGTCTCTGGAGCATTGAACGATGCAGCTGCTAAAAAAGTATGATTTGGAAGGTTGGTTTCCTGCGTCTGGTACTTACAGAGAGCTTGTGTCATGTTCCCCGCTACAGAGAGAACCATTTGCTGCATTCTCGAGAACTACCAGCGAGAGGATGGTGTGGAGATCCCTGAGGCTTTGCAGCCGTTTATGCGCGGAGTAACGTTTTTACCTTTCAAGAAGACTAAGTCTGTAGTTGCCGAGACCAAAGAGCCAAAGGTCTAAAGCTTAATTGACAGTAGATATTATCTGTGTGTTTTTTTCTTTAGATCCTGTGGTCCTTTTTAAGGACTAGCTTTTTTTTTTTTTATGTTACCAGCACCTTTTTATCTATCATCTGATCACAGGAGATCCTTTCTTACTTTTATTACAACTGAAAAAAACACACAAACATAACTAACAATATGAAGCTTTGTCAGATCCTTGCTCAAAAAATCAATTGTTTCTTGAAATGAGAAAAAAAAAAAAATACAACACTTTTGCCTGCTTTTGAAAGCTTTTAAATACTGCCACAAACCGAAGTCTTTTGCTATTGCAATTTTTGTGAGCTTTTCAACCTACCTTTTGTGACAAACAGAGTTTTTCTTAAGGCTAAGATGAGAAACCATGTGGTTGCTGTGATTTTCTCCTTGATCATGAGTAGCAACGCCGAGCTCAGAACTGTCTTTAAGATCTGAGCCTGCAAGCCTTTGAAGAAGCCTAAGACCCCTTCTTTTTCCCATATAGCATAGATGACCCCTGGTATCGTTTTCTTGATTCTTTCTCGGGGCCTCTTTGCTTCACTGTCCTTTGTGTCATCTGCTGCTTGAATCATCACCTTGCACCTACCAAAAAAAAAAACCATGAATGTGTATATAGATCAATGACATGACAAAAGAGTAGTTACCGGCCGGAAGCTATAATAATAATAATACCTGATGAGTGGATAAGTGATGACGGTAGCAGCAGTTTTTGAGATGGCACCCAACAAGAAGGCCATAAAGGAAGAGATGACTACAGGGGAAGAGTCTTTGTTGGCTTTTGCCTTTCTTTTCTCAACGAGGTTCTGTTTCAGCTGATCAAACACTGTATACTACAAAAGAGAAGCTCACTGTTCAGCTACTCTAATAACAATGTAAATATGACGTGGATGATGATGGTACCTGAATAGCAGGATTAGGGGTGAGTAAAAGAGTAATCCCCATGCCATCATATGCATCTCCCCAAGTACCCTCGGTTAAGGTCTTCCAAAACCCTTTTGCATTTCCAAACTCGCTTGTTTGCATCCTTGATGAAGCTGTATCTAGAGGCTACACACAAAAACATAGTACTTGGAGTTAATTAACGTAGAAGACCAAGTAGGAAACACCTTAAAAAAGACACACAAAACAGTCAAAACATATATAGCACAAGTGAGGTGCAAAAAAAAAGATAAAACATACTTGGGTCAATATATTGGTAAAAGCAGCAGAAGCAGCAGCGATGAGAAGGTTAGCCTTAGTGCCAATCGACTTAGAACCTATCCTCTCGCTATGCAACCTCTTGAAATAGCTGTAACTGTAGAAGTAGATGAAGGAGGAAACAAAGGACTGCACGTTCTTAGTCCCTAGGCCTTGATACAAGGAGAGAACGTTCCCTGAAGAAATCGCTTCCCAAAAGACATCTGATATGCGTCTGTAAAGGTGTGGTTACAACACCAAACAGCTTTAGAATAACTCTCAACATTTTGAAGATGGATTGATAACTTGGTTTGCAACCAGGGAGTCAAGACCATAAATTTTGATCTGTATAGTTTCCTTTTAGGTTCTTAGTATTCATACAAAATAGGAAGCACTTGATGTACAAAAGGTTTTTTGCTTTGAATAAAATTTAACATTTATTCAAAAAAAAAAATAACTCTCAACAACAACAACAACTAAAAACACTCTTGTCCTAAAACACAGCTTATTTAACAGTTGTAATATCTACAAGTGCATGACTTTTTGAGATATGTAGCTTCTCAAACACCATCTACGAACTGTAGTCTTGACCAAAAGCGATTCCGGGGTATAATTGGAAAGTAAAAAGAAGGATACTGCTTTAAAATTCACTAGATTTTGACCCGCCCTTCAAAGAGCGGGTATATTTTTGTTTTACATTTTTTTAGAAATTTTAATTTCATGTTTGTGTATTCTTTGTAAATCATATTTGTGTTTTCTGTGATCATATTTGTGTAAAAAAATTACTTTTTAAAAAATTCAGTAAAATATTTTCATAATTATATTGAATTTGTGATTTTTCATAACTATAAACACTTCTATCATAGTCATTTCATATATTAATTGTACTTTATTTCTAACAACTATTTCTTAAATAACGAAGTAATATTATTTTTGATCCACGTTTTCAAAGTGCAAATTTATTTGCCGAAAAAATAAAATTTATTGAATATAAATTTATATTTCTGACTATTTATTTACATTTAAATGTTACAAAGAAAGCATTATATATGTGAATATTATAATAGGTTTAAAGTTTAAATAAAAATAATTTTGATGATGAAATATATAATCAGGTTTAAATAAAATCAGAATATTGTGGTATTTATTAGCATTTTGAATTATTCACGCAATTAAATATTCGTACTCGAAAAACTAATATAGAATCTATCCCATAAGTCTAGGCCTCGAATCTGATTAAATTGGACCTATATATTAAAATATTAATTTATTATATTTATCCAAATTTTGCTAAATTTAATTTATGATATAGTTTTAGTATATTTTCATATATGATATGAATCCACGGTACCAGTGGTAAATCTAGTGATCTACATTGAATTCAGCTTAGATTTTGAATTAAATTATAAAATTTCTATTTAGAAATCCCATACGATTAAAAATCCATCAAATTTTCATTTATCCGTGATTTTGTAATGGTGGACCCGAAAAATTGAGATAAATTTAATTATCTTTTAATTATTTAATTTCATGATAATTATTATTTATCGGCAAAATCCGAATTTTGTAGATATATTAGTTAAATAAATTTGTATTTCATGAATTGAAATAAAAATCTAATTATTTTTATTTTATATTAACTTTTTCAATGGTAAATAATATTATATTAATTATTTATTTTATTAAAAGGTCAGGGTTAGTAAATATAAAGCATAAACTTAGATTTTAAATATTAGTAGTCATAATAGGAAGAATAAAGGTGGTTATTAATTTGGATTAATTAATGTATTATTGTTGATTAATTACATATATTTTCCGTAACAAAATGTGCATATATTTTCAAAAAAAAGTGCTGTAATTATTATACATATTTAAATCGACATATATCAATAATTTATTTGTACATTTTCATAAATGTTGCAGTTATGGATCCTAGAATATAGGAATTGAAGAAAAGCAGTTATAAAATATTTGGTTTTTTTAGTAAGCCCCGACCATTATGGAGTTAAAAGTAGTTACAAAATATTTATTTAGATTCAGTTATAGAATATATGGTTTTTTTATTGTGGAAAAAATAATTGTTGGACATAACCTCATATCAATTGGACATGTTGAAGAATTAATAGTATTGATTAGCTCGAGGGGCAGTGAGAAGCTCAAAGAATCGAACTTTAAGGGATAATTAGATTATATAAACTAACCCAAGTGAATGTTATGATCCAGATTGATAGAAACGAACACGAAATTGAATTTTTTTTTGAGATGATCGATCATTCATGGGGGTAACCTAACCTGTATTTGTGGTTACCGGGGACACTGATCTCGGCCTGGTACTTGGATTTGCAGGTATCGAGAGGGTATAAGATGGTTGTGCTTAGAAGGGATCCTATAGCTCCGGATGTTGCCTCCGAGATAGACTCCAAATCAACTCCCATCTTCTCACCTATCACTCAGCACTGCAGCACCGCGAAGAGATAGGATAAAGCAGCGTTGAAGAGATGGAATTGAGGGAGAAGGTATGGGTCTAAGATTTTTAAAATGGGCAAAATCTAACGATAAAAAATGGCGCCACGTGTTTTTTTCATTATAATGTTGAACAAAAAAAAGTTCTATAATTTAACTAAATAGTTTGAAAAATATAAAATCCAACTCATTTTGTATTCAAATTAAATAAATAATTATATTTTGTTAGTTATATAATAAAAAGATGTATGGTTGTGCATTTACTCCTCTACATAATTATATAAAATAATCCCGTTTCAAAATTAGATATTTTTTTAAATTAAATTTCAGTACAAATATTTTTAAATAATTTAATATAAAGTCCTCTTTATTAATTTATTTTTTATTCCTAATTAAAATAAAATATTATAAATTTCAGTAGTTAAATAAAAATAAAAATATTAATTTGTGTAAAAAAATGTTACTTATTTTAAAGCAACATATGTTAATTGCTATTCATTCACCTATCCTCAAAAAACAAATGCAGCATAAGTAAATTGTAAAACCAAACTTTGAAAAAGAAAAAGAACAATTCATAGGAATTACTTAAACTAAAAATAAAAAAGTTACTTTTGAAGAAAAAAATACAAAAATAACTAACTTTTGCGTGGTAAAAAAAATAAAGGGAACTAACTTATGCGTGGTGATAAAGGATAAAAAGGTGTAATTACGGTAACGCCACTATAATAATATTAATAAGAGAAAGCGAAGAAGCCTTTAGAGAGAGTTTTATCTCCTCCCCCTCCTTGGTTGCGATCATCGTCATAACTCTCTATCTAGGGTTTATCTTCCAAGGGGGTTTTTCAAACCTCTCTCATTCTCAATCTCCAGTTTTAAGGTCAGCGCTTACTTCTCGTTTCTCTATATCCAATCTTTCATCTCAGATTACTCTTTTCTGTTATCTATCATCCATGCTTTGCTTGAAAACTCGACTTCTTTCTCGACTCGTCTTCCTCAAAACCCAGTTGCAAAGTCTCAGTCTTTTTCGTCTCAAACTTGCAAAGATCCTTTCTTTTTCTTTTTTTTCTACTTGGATTGAATTCAATTTTGGATTTTGATGATGTTCGTTTGCAGTTTCCAGATGGCGTCCCCACCTAACTCTGTTCGGATCGTTGTGGTTGGTGACAAGGGCACTGGGAAGTCAAGCTTGATTGTCGCTGCAGCCACCGAATCTTTCCCTCCCAATGTGCCTCCTGTTCTCCCTGATACCAAGCTCCCTTTTCAGTTCTACCCTGACAATATACCCGTCACCCTTGTCGACACTTCCTCAAGGTATCTTTACATTTACTTCTTGGAGATAATAGTTTCTCTCTCGGATTAAAAATGCTATAATGTTAGATAAAGAATGTGGCTTTTGGTTTATGGCATATGAGTCTCATACTTTAGCGCTTCTTTAAGACTTGAAAGAATACTATTAGTGTTAGCTCTCTCTCAGATGACATCGTTGTTAGTTATACTTGGACAGGTTTTGTTGATGTGCTATAAGCATCTTTTTGATATTTCTTATTCTTGGTTTCAGGCCGGAAGATAAGGGCATGGTTTCCGAGGAGTTGAAGCTCGCAGATGCTGTGGTTTTGACATATGACTGTGACCGACCTGAGACTCTCGAAAGTTTGACCCTCAGGTGGCTTCCAGAGCTTCGTCTGTTAGAGGTTTTATTTTCCTTTCTCTCTCTCTCTCTTCATTCTAGTAGGTGTTTAGCTTCTCTCCTGGTGTTGCTGTGGCCTTATTAAGATTGGCTTGTGACCTTTTTTTGTAACAGGTAAAAGTTCCTATAATAGTAGCAGGCTGTAAGCTTGACCTCAGAGACGACAACAACCCGGTCGTCCTCGAAGAACTGATGGCACCTATAATGCACCAGTTTCGGGAGATTGAGACTTGTATCGAGTGTTCTGCCCTGAAGCAACTCCAGGTATCATCATGACTTCTCTTTATTCCTCATTGGGATTTTATTATATGTCTTAGCTCAAACATGGCACAAAATTTGGTTCGAGTGGTTGGTTTCTATCATCCTTATTCAGAAAAAAACTTTCCTGTAGGCACAAGAAGTTTTCTATTATGCACAAAAAACTGTCATCCACCCAACAGCACCTCTGTTCGATCAAGAAACCCAGACATTGAAGCCACGGTGTGTAAGGGCCTTGAAGCGCATCTTTATACTCTGTGACCATGATAAAGATGGTGCTCTAAGCGAGGCTGAGTTAAACGCATTTCAGGTTTTATTTCCTCTTCTTCTTCTTCTGTTTCATCGTTACATGTGTGTTCTGGCAATTTCTTCACCTAATAGTTCTCTCAAATAGGTCAAGTGCTTCCATGCACCACTGCAGCCTTCCGAAGTCGAAGGTGTTAAGAGGGTTGTGCAAGAAAAGTTGCCAGAAGGTGTGAATGAAGTAGGACTGACATTGACTGGCTTCCTGTTTCTACATGCACTCTTCATTGAGAAAGGGAGGCTTGAGACAACATGGACTGTACTCAGGAAGTTCGGGTATAACAATGATATAAGACTCGCTGATGAATTGCTTCCACCTTCATTATTCAAGAGAGAACCTGATCAGGTAAATTGCAGGTTCATTGCTGTTATCTATTTTTTTTTTGTTTGGAAATGTATTATATCGAATGGTTGTGTTTGTTGTTATTTGTAGAGCGTTGAGCTGACAGATGTAGCAATCGAATTCCTGAAAGAAAAGTATATGTTGTTTAATGCGGATGGGGTAAGTCTCCTTTTTTGTTTTAACTAATGGTTTAAGGTTGCAGGTCTTATAGTTGTCATTAATGAATTTTTACACTTTGCAGGATAATAATCTTAGACCCCAAGAGATCGAGGATCTTTTTTCAACTGCACCTGAAAGGTACCTTCTTCACCTCCAGAAAGCAAAGTACGTTTATCATATCTAGATCGCATTAAAAAGCCAAATTGTGAAAATGCAGTCCCTGGAAGGAAGCACCGTATCAGGATGCCGCAGAGAAAACTGCCCTTGGAGGACTGTCTTCTGACGCTTTCCTGTCACTGGTAATCAAAACTTAAGGAACATTTTGTATACATGAACAATTGCAAATACATTTACTCGTGCAATTAAATCTGTCAGACATAATATTTCTGTATCTTTATTTCATTGATCCAGTTCAAATTTTTATGTTTTTTTTTCCATAATCTGTCAACTCTATCCTTGCAGTGGTCACTGATGACACTATTAGAACCTGCTCGGAGTGTGGAACATTTGATTTACATTGGATTCCAGGGTGGTCCATCTTCTGCCATTCGGCTTACCAGGAGAAGGCTTTTAGATCGCAAAAAGAAGCAGTGTGAAAGAAATGTTGTCCAGTGCTTTGTTTTTGGACCGAATAGCGCCGGAAAATCTGCATTACTGAACTGCTTTCTTGGAAGGTTTGTCATATTAGCTCTCTTTCCAAAAGAGTATCAACCCCTTTCCTTGTTTTTATGAGTGGAGACGTTCGTTCGCATGTGGTTTACATTTATGTTTCTTCATGATGATCTAGGTCATATGGTGATAACCAGGAATCAACGACTGACGAGCGTTATGCAGTAAACATGGTCGATGAAACTAAGGTGAGTGGGAATACTTTTTTGCAATTTGTCTGTGTTTGTGTGCGCATAAAGATATAGTTTACGTAGTATTGTCCTCGCAAACAGTGTCCGCTTTGCAAAACATTAAACAATAACGGCGGACTTGAGTGTTAGTATAGCTTTTTGATGAGTTTTTTTTGGCATCTTTTGAGGCTAATTTTCTCTAAGTTTATTAGTGTAATTTGCTCGTTAATCTGATTATTACAAACCTCTGGGGTGTAGAGTGCAAAGAAAACTCTTGTGATGAGGGAAATTCCAGAAGATGGAGCCGAAGCGATATTTTCATCCAAGGAGTCTTTAGCTGCATGTGACATAGCTGTCTTCGTGTATGACAGGTATATATTTTCCTTCTTTGGTTGGTTTAAATATGCTTTTAAGTAGATGCCTTATCGTTCTCTACTTGTATTCTGTGTAACAATTGCGTTCATTTGTGTGTAAATGTTTGCATCCGTAGTGATTTTTTGTTTTCCTTTACTACTGCAGTTCTGATGAGTCGTCACTGAAGCGAGCGACTGAGTTGCTTGTAGAAGTTGCAAATCACGGTGAGGCCACTGGATATGAGGTTCCCTGCCTTATGGTTTCAGCGAAAGACGATATTGCATCATCCCAGATTTCCATTCAAGAATCCACCAAGGTAAGGGTTCTTATTTGATGATGCTCTGAGTCAAATGAAAATAGCACCTTACATATATATAATCTTTTTTGCAGGTGACACAAGATATGGGAATAGAGCCTGCTGTATCCATCAGCTCGAAGTTGGGGGACTTCAACAACTTATTCCGCAAAATCGTGACTGCAGCGCAACATCCTCATCAGAGTATTCCAGAGACCGAAGCAGGAAAGAGCCGCAAACATTACAACAGACTAATCAACCGCTCTCTTGTGGGTGTTTCAAGTAAGTTTTTCGTTTCTTTGACTCTTGAATCTTGGACACAAACAGACAAACCTATGACAAAAAAGCTTCATACTCATTGCTTGGTGAAATTTTCTTTTCATTTTTTTTTTAATTTGTATAACAGTTGGAGCTGCTGCTGTGGTCGTTGGGCTGGCTGCATACCGCGTGTATGCCGCCAGAAAGAGCGCTTCTGCCTGATAGAAGGATTGAGAATGAAGAGCCCAGTGTTTCAAGAAGATTGCAAATCTCCTGTTCTGAGTTTTATCATTCCAAAAGTTTTAACCAGAGAGTACTGTTTTTTAGAAGATTTAATGGAGATGGGGTTTGAAGTAATAGTTGATCCATAGGAACAGAAACATTTAGGGAACCAAAAAAGAAAGAGAGAACATATACTACCATTGTGTTGAGTTTCTTCAATAACAAAAGAGCTTTTTGTCTCGTTGCTGTGGGATCTTGTCTTTATTTGCTCTGTTCTCCAAATTAACTATTACCTTACCATTTCCGTTTTCCAAGTGTTCCGAGAATGAGCTCTTTGTAAAGACAGAGAGTCTGCTTCTGTCTCATGTGTTTCAGTCTGTTAGCGCTGCTGATGCTTTCGGCTTTCCGGCTTTGAGTATTAGTGGTTTTAGGACACATTTCTTTTGTCATTGGTGGTATCATGGAATGCTTGTTCTTTGAATCTATGCTTCTATGACTTGTACAATGTCTCTTGCGACCTGTGTGGCTTGTAGGATTTTGTTTACCGTTTACCCAAGAAGCATAGCTGGGAGTGACATAAACCAATGACTTAACAATTTTCTTTTGTATATCTCTTGCTTGCATCTAAGACTAGTTTTTAACTGTTTTGGTGCTTCTAGGACTAAGCCTCACACCAGAGACAACTTTGGTTCCTTCCGCTGCTACTAATGTATTGCAGCTTTTGTAGTCTAATAGTTTCTTCTTATGCACTGGAGCCAAGATTTAAATTTCATCAAATCCATAACACAAAAGGTCTCTCAATAGAGTTGTTGTAGTTAAACACTTCGAATGAAGACCAATTAAAGAAAAAAAGTAACATAGATCCTATTTTAACATTCGACTTGGACCAAACACTTTCACAAAGACAGTGAACAAAAGACCACTACTGTTCCCTCCGGACCAAATCGGTGGCAACAGAAGAAGCTCGCCTCGGTGTGAAGGAAGGTCTTCTGTTCCTGAACTTAAGCGGACTCCAAACCACAGCCTTCTTCTGCAATGCTACCACCGTGGGATGTGTCGGCTTCCACGAGCTGCCTCCTCCTCCTCCTACAACAGGGCTCTTGTTGAATCTGCTGCTGCTTTTCATTGCATTAGGAGTCACCAGATTGCGATCCGGAGCGAATAGATTGGAATATCTTGCCTTCCTCGGGTTACCACCACGGAATGAAGAAATAGAAGGTGGGCGTAATGGAGTGGTCATGTTCATGTGAGATGGTTCTGGTCTCAACGTTGCAATAGAGACTCTCCTTCTCGGCTGGAGTGTTTTATTATTGCCTGTCGCAATGGCTAATGGAGGAGGAGCTGGTCTGAATGCGATTGAGCTTCTTCTTGGTTTCATTAGTGCATTGATGTCCACTAATGATGATCTTCTGAGGCTGTTATTGTTGTTCTCTTTGCTTGTTGCTTGACTTGCGTCTGAAAATCTCTTGGCAGGAGGACCCTGAGATGGTTGTTGTTGGGGCATGAAGTTTGTGATTCTTCTGAGTGGCATTCGCATTGATCTTGTGGGTGCCAAAGGTGGCTTTTTCTCTGTGATTGTCGGTAGTGCCTCTCTCGGTTGTCTAGATGTTGTTGATGACGATGATGCGGTCGCTAAGGCTCGTGTCTCCTGCTTGATTCTGGTTTTCCTTTCTTCTGCTAATTGAAATTCCAGGTCACGAACCTGCAAAATGATTTGGTTTCAAATGTTAGAGCTTAAAAGAGGAAAACACTCCTTCAGTTAAAGCGGACTACCTTATCTTGAAGTCCTTTACATATGTGTTCTCTAGCAGTGAGGCGTAGCTGTAGTGACTGCACATTGTCCTGCAGCTTCTTAGTTTCTTTTTCCTCTTGCTTCAGCTTCTCAGTCTGTTAATTATCACAAAGAAGACAACAAAAGACAGCCAGCTTAGAGTTAAGTTTAAGCTTTAGATGAATAGAAGCTCAGACGAATCGCGTTACCATTTGTTTTAACTTGAGGAGTTCAGACACATCCGTCTGTTTCCGGGCAGGTCCACTTTCGATTCCGCGAACTCTGCTTGCGAAGTTTAATGAGCAAAGCGTCTCTCCTTGATCGGCAGAACTGGGGCTAATCTGAACAAACATCAATGTTTTGCAATCTCCACCTGTATAAGTCACAATGAAATGGGCACATGAGATCAAATACATGTCTTATGGTTCATGTAAACAACCGAAAAATAGGACAAGTTTTACTAACCCAATGAGTTTTGTAGCATATGAGTGAGCTTTGAGTTTCTATCATTGCACAACAAGGAGAGAAAAGTTTGTTAAGAGCATAAAGCAGTTAAGCTCAAATACAATGTCTCGACAGAGGAGGACGAAGGGAAAAACCTGTAAGGAATGTGGCTTGTTTTGGATGCAAGGGCGGCGATAACATCACCGAGTGCCGAAAGAGACTTATTGATAAACTGAGATTCTTTAAGCCTTTCTCCTTCAGTTTCTACCTTTCCTACTCGCTCACTTCCAGCCAAGTCCACCAGCCAAAGATGGCTTCTGGTTTTGTGGCCATTGATCAAATTCTCTCCCTTCACTGTCACTCGCAACAAGCTGGACAAAAAGAAAACTTTAGTAGTGTGAAAAAGGTTTTGTTGTACATGATTTTAGTCTCCAACCCCGCTTTAGCTTACCAATGAGAGCGGCTGCTTTGCTCGTTTGCAGCTGTTGATCCCACAGATCTAACAGAATATCCTCTCTTCAGCAGATCCCACACTTCATCTGTGTTGAAAACTTGTGCTTCAACTAATCCAGGGACTTCTTGTGTTCCTTCTGCTGATTGCTTAACTTCCAACCTTCATTAGTTCAACACATATTAAAAACAAAAGAGAGAAACTGTAAGGTGATATAATTCTATTTACCAAGAACAAAATGAAGGACCTACTTTTTAGGAGGATGGTTTGAGTTATCAACCAGGAGGTCCCTTATCTTCTCATTGTAAACCTCCAACATGCTAACAGATAGCTCAAACTTCATGAGACGACTTCTACTCTCTGAAGAGCGAAACAATTCTTCTAATGTCTTGTAGTTGACTCCTCTATTATCTGGTGTTCCTTCCATGGTAAATGTTTTTCCGGTTCCAGTTTGGCCATAGGCAAATATGCAGACATTGTAACCATCCAGCACAGAAGTAACAATAGGTTTCGTCTGTGCAAAAACAGTCTCTGCACATAAAAGAAGACATTGTAACCATCCTAGTACAGTTAGATAAGAAAAATTCATGGTAACCCCCTCAATTTACCTTGGCTATCCTCAGGCTTAAATACATGGTCAAACTTAAAATGCTTCTTGGAGGAATCGGTTGAAAGTATCTGAAGATCG